>NW_013952420.1:3317273-3323323 GCF_001266775.1 Austrofundulus limnaeus
CCCCCACACACACACACACACACAAAAGCTGCCCTTTCTTATCACTCATGGTCAAAGTTTGATGAGTGTGTTTTGTCTTTTTGTCTATTTTTCTGCACTAAGCTAAGTGGATATGAAAATTAAGCAATTAAAAGACATCAACCACGGTCACAAAACTGTTTGTTTTCCAGTGTCACTTGAGAAAGATCTGGATGTTTGCCAGGAAAAATGAATCATCCTGCACCCAATTTACTTGTCACTCTTCTCCAGAGTAGCACGGCTACAGGCTGTTTTCAATCTAGACTTTAAATTGGCACTCAGCACTTTATTTCACCTTATGATCTTGTCTCATCTGTGAACCTATGTTTACATAGATCTGAGAGAGGCAAAATACATTAGGTTTTTTCTCTCTCTGACTTTTCATATATTTTCTGTCTTTGTATACAAAACTATTACAAGTTTGTCTCTGTCCAATATACCTCACGAACCACTGAACCAATTTTAATGAGATAGAATGTAATAATTGGATGTACAGCTACAACTGATTAATTTTTGTACTTAATTCATGATGGCTGCCACAGCCAGGTGACAGTAGTGCCTAGAAGTCGACAGGTGTACAGCTATAGACCTGCAATTTGGTATGAAAATAGCTAAGACCAATTCCCAACACGTATTTTGAGTGTTGACAGATTGCACAAACTTTCTTTAAAATGGATCGACTCCCCTTTAGAGTCAACTGCCTGTATGGATACATGTCAAGTTGTACAGATTGTCTGTAAATTACATGGATTTCCCCCCATTTTGCAGGTATAAAGATCAGGACAATCTTGGGGTTGTGGTGCAGCAGTAGGACAGCCAACTTGGGACCAGAAAGTTACAGGTTCGACTTCCTGCCATGTCGTGGTGTCCTTGAGCAAGATACCTAACCCCCGGGCACTTACATAGCTGCCCGCTGTTCCACTTGGGTGTTTCTCACATGTAACGGGTCAAACGCAGAGTACAAATTCGTTCATTGTTGTATGGAAACAGGCATTGATGACAAATGAACATTTAGGGCAATCTCATGGATTTTTTTCAAAAACTCAACTTCGAACTTAACGTTTACGTCTCTATTGAATGATCTACAGAGCAGATTTTATTGAAATTTTCCGAAAAATATCACTAAATGCATAAATACAATTGATTCACTTTTGGAACCAACCCAAATCAAGATATCAGTCACAGCCAACTGAACTTGGAAAATAAAAAAAATGTCTATAATTCAGTCAGTTTTACAAATGTTGACCTACAATTTGGTGTGATGGTAGATAAATTAATTCACAACATATATTCTAAATCAGGCATGTCCAAAGTCCGATGTTGTGGCCCATGTTCAAATTTCCACTGGCCAGCAGTCTCCATCATAAAATCAATAATACATGTCCCACCAGAGCTGTTGAATACAGCATGAAATAAATGCTTACAAAAAACATATTCTATATTTCATCAGAAGATGGAAGTGTGATCCTTTCCAGCCCATTTCTAAAAATAGAGTTTTAACAGCGCTTCATGCTTTTTTCCCCTCCCTCTTTTCTCTGTGGACCTTGATGACGTTCCAGACCACCTGCAGCTGGAGCTCAATGAGCTGCAGTGTGATGTTCAGTGTTGCACCAACAGCTCTCGTTTAAACTTTAAGGTTATTTTTTCCCAGACTTTTTCATCATGTTATGTATGTGGTCTTTAAATATGATAAACACAAACTAAACATGGTAAAAACTTACTTAGATTTGTGTTCTGTGTGAAATGAAAAGTATGCCGTTTGCAATAAAAATTTCATGAGATAGCTCATTTGCATTTAATGTTAATGTTTCAAAGAATGCCAGTCTGAATGGTCGGCCCACACACATTTTCACCTTACCAATTTTGGCCCTCTTGGGAAAATGTTTGAACACCCCCTGCTCTAAGTTCTACCCATTGTGCTAAATTATTGCTTAACACTTTAGCATCAACCATTAGAGTCCACCCTGTCTGTCCGTTAGCAAAATTTTCTAAGAACCAGAGAACAGAATCATCTAAAACTGATTTTGAAGTCAATCTAATTGAAGATGGTACCACACAGCATTAGCCTACACAAAAATGGCTCAGTCACTTTTACAGATACTGAGCTTAAATCTTTACGTTGTTGTAACTGAGTCATTCACAACGTGACTTCCTAAGTTATCACAAGATGTGCTTAAAGGTATTTTCAAGGTTTGACCAAAAATAGCTACAACTTTATCCTTTCTCAACATGATCTGATCTCAATAAAAAAATTACAAAAAACTTGGCCATGAAAGATGGCGGGTGGTATGCATTCATTCACTCGGCCTGATTATATTCATTCATTTACTTTCGCTCTTTAAAGAAAGTTAAAAAGCTGTAAACGTGGCACTCATGCAACGTGTGTCACAGAAAGTTGGAGACCCCAAGATGTTTGCACACACTCAGTGTTTACACTTCTAGTTGATCCACCCTTCACCATGATTTAACATCATGTTTCCAGCTTGTTAGAAGAGCCTCAACCTCCTCGAGAAATACCTTTGATCTGGGTTAGCTCCTGGGGAAAATGTTCAGCTGTCGGCGGCAAGAAGCTTTACTGCGTTTACAAGTTTTCTCCTGACTTTGGATGCCGTTTGATGTAAGAGCAGCTACTTTCCTTTTAGAGGCCAAAAAGAAAATTGCTATAAAGGTTTAAAGAGCTGCGTGGAGCAAAGCTGAGTGGACTATGAATACAGGAGCATGAAAAGACCACTTTTCCATGACTTATATTCATAAAAATCATAAATATCTCTAAAACAGAACTAAGCTGTTTTTAATTTTTCACAAGTTTGCCCACTGGCAGAATGTCACTCATTGCCAGAGGAACTGTTACGGTGGTAATTAATTGTTGACACCTCTGCTGAAACAGGCTTACAGGCGGACAGTGGTGGTGAGTGAAAGTCTGGTCAATCACAGCTGCTGCTAGGTGTTACTGCAAAAGTGGTGACAACTTAGTGTTGTACCTATCATCTTTTCACATGACTGCTGCCAGTCGCCTGATGTTAACCTGATTGCTTTGATGTTTTAATTATAAACACAATGAGCAGCTATTTTCAATCCCACTTTAATGGAGTTTCTGAAATTTGCTTTCAGTATATGCACTTTTAAATTCCACCCTCTTTTGATTCTAGTGTCATCAAAATACAACAAAATAATCTGGACTTTTACAGCATTTAAAGGGGCAATGTCATGTAAAATCAACTTTTTTGAGTTTTATATCTTGTTATAATGTTATACTCTTATTTAAAAAAACATGCCCTGAATGAGTCAAAGCCTTGCCCTGACTCATTCATGCATGTTTGTGAAATCCTGCAGTGTTTTTAGGCAGCCATGCTGAGGAGCAAAACGACAGGTGGGGACCAGAAACACCTTTTGGGTCCAGAAACACCCCTGGGACGTGTCTTTAAGCCAAGCTTCCTCATGGCAGAGCGCCCCTCTTCCCCGCTCCCCACACACCCCGCCCATGACTCCTGCAGGCTTTTGAGTGAAATTTAAAGTGAAACTGAAACTGTCTGCTGAGCTCTCAACAGTAGTTCTCACTCAGTGAAACTCTTTTCAGATTAAAAATATAGTACCTTCAAGGAAATGCAGCTTCAGATGCCAAGAGAACTGCATCATAGCAGCCCCACCCTCGCGAGCGCGAATATTCCCCCCCCCCCCCSCACTGAAAKGGGCGAGACAGAAGCGGAAGGTGGTTCTTAAAGCGACAGAGGCCAATTTCAAGGTGTTTAGAAAAGGAAGTGATTAGAAAATAAGTTTATTTTCTATTTAAACATAAAAACAGCATTTTAATAACAACTAAACGTGACATAGCCCTGTGATGGACTTGCGACCTGTCCAGGGTGTACCCTGCCCCTCGCACTGTGACTGCTGGATATGGGCACCAGTGACCCACGCGACCCTGCAAAGGAAGAAGCGTGTACAGAAAATGGATGGATGGATGGATAAACGTGACATAGATACTTTATTATGGTATAGTATTTAAATATATGCCTGAGAAACACATAATATTGCCCCTTTAAATGGTTCAAATCTAACCTGAATGAGTAAACATGCAGATTCCACCATGCTTTTTTTATTCAACAGAAACAAAGCAAAAACGGAAAAGTTGTGTGTGATAAAACTGAGTCAGCCCAGGGGAACAGGGGGGTGAGTGGTCCCCCCACTTGCTTTTTACTTTTATACTTTAAGTCGTTTTAAAGACAGTATTTTTACACTTTGCTTGCATACAATGCTTGAGTTACTTTTACAGAATTTTTTAAACATTAGTATCTGTACTTCTGCCTGAATAATGAATGTGAATACTTTTGACACATCTGCTCTTCTCTAAAAAGAACATGGCAACATACGTAACTTAGATGTGCAACTTATACCGAAATGAAAAACAAGACTTCTGGAATATAGTCCTTTGGACAGATGAAACTAATGAAAATGTTAAAACATAATACACTGCAGCATGTTTGGCAAAAAACACTAACATAATAGGAATACAAACACCTCACACCAGCTGTCAGTTTCAGTGATGAAGGGCCGATGATGTGGGCTTGTTTAACAACTACATGACCTGGGTAGGTTGAATCCGTCCGTCCGTCCGTCCGTCCGTCCATCCATCCATCCATCCATCCATCCATCCATGCATCCATCCATCCATCCATCCATCCATCCATCCATCCATCCTCCACAGAGCAAAGAGTTCTAGAATCAAATGTAAGGCCATTTGTCAATTGATATTTGACAGCAAAAGATTGGTCAAAGTTGTGTCATAAAACAACTCCTAGACACAGGAGCAAATCTACGACTGAAAGACTTAAAAAAGAGAAAAGAATCAAAGTGTTGCAATGGTCCAATCAAAGTCCAGATCTCAGCCTGATTCAAATGCTGTCGACGAAACTTTAAAGACCTGAGCAGAAACATATCTACAAACCTCAACGAACAGAATAATGTTGTAAAGAAGATTGGGCCGAAATTCCTCCACACCCATGTGAGAGACTTAGGGTATATTCACACCAGGAAAGTTCTTTGGTCCACTTGTTTAGTCCAGACCAAAAGTGGACTTTATTTTTGTCATTTGGGGTGGTTTGCATTCCCATTGTGCTTTTTTTTTTTTTTTTTGCAAGTGGACAATAATATATAAACAAAGCCATACGAGTTACAATCACTTCTTCCATTGGACAGAAATTGACAGGACAGAGCACAGACACAGAATGAAAGATGCTGTTATTAATACAACTGCAATACCATTTAGAAAAACAAGAGAAGCTCATCAGTTTTGAGATGGTATACGTCTAGTTTTGAGACAGTGCCACAACCCCAAAAAAATTAGATGCTCCGTGTTCCCTGACCCACAACGGCTCGTTGTTTGTAGTGCAGTGGTAGCATTAGCAACACTGAAGGGCTAATTGTTATCATACTGCTTAGCAATGTGGCTGGTAAAGGCCAAAAAGACGCATGTTTCTTGTAGATAGTTTGGTTCGAGGCCAGTCTGTATTCACACCAGAAGTGAACCGTACCGGAATTTGTTTGGAAGCAGACTGAGACCATATCAAAAGTGGGTCTTGATCCAGTTGTTTGGTCCGCACCAGGGTTCGTGAGTGTATTCGCACCTGCACAAAAGATCTGGACCAACAGGGGCAATGAAGTCTGGTTCATTTAAAGTGGACCAAATGTGTCAGGTGTAAATACACACTTACAAAGCTACTCAGAAAAAAAATACTACTTATAGCTTTTAAAGGTTCTACAACAGGGGTGGAAAATCCTGGTCCTCGAGGGCCGTGGCCCTGCATGTTTTACTTGCTTCTCTGCTCCAACACACCTGACATGAAGGAATAGATGATTATCAGGCTTCTTGCAGTATGGAGGACCGAAACTGACATAATTAGAAATAAAAGCAGAATCATATAAATGAACCACTAAATAAATATATTTAAAATGTACCAATTAAAATAACAAAGGAGAACTTTATCTCATGTTTTTTGTTTGAAATGACTTGAATATTTATTTTTCCAGGTTAGTAT
>NW_013952420.1:3324713-3330721 GCF_001266775.1 Austrofundulus limnaeus
GGGCAGTTTAGCAGATGCAGTTCTGTGGTTTTAGTCAAACAAACCAAAGCACACATAAGTGCAAAACTACAATTAAACTATATTACCATAAAACAATTAAAATGGACATACAGTGTCTACAGTGCTTTTAAATCCTTCCTTTTCACATTTAAATCATTCAGTTGGGTCTATATGACGTGGAACTGAGGTTCAGAGTTGCATCTGCGAGCAACTCGTTTTGGTCCTGTCGCTTTAAATGCAAATGAAGCACTTCAGACCCTGCCCCCCTTCAAGTTTCACTCCCAATGATAATGGTCCACTCAGCCCTGTTTGGCCATTTTTGTACTTTGCAGAGATATGGTTATGTAGCGGTGCAGGAACTTTTTAATTTACAAATTAATTAAAATATGTTAACAACAAAAGACTTGTCCATTCAGCCTTACATGTTGGAGCCAGAGTCTGACCCAGAGCACGAGGAGAATGAAGACAATGAACCTGCAGAACTGCAGATTCACAATATTGGTAAAACTTGTTTAATAGTTCCACAACACAGTGATGTCATTGTTCAAAGGACATAATAGGAATGAGAGAAAATTGAACAGATCAAAAAAATGTGACCCAAAAAGAATATAAAGAAATCTACACAGAACCGGGAGAGACTAACTTTTTCTGCACTCCTAGTTACTCCAAGTCCACAACAAAATGTATTCAATGGCTTATGTAGTAGTTAGGTGTGAGGGGTCCTCAGTGATCAGGGTGGCTGTCCTGGTCACTGAATGGATGTGGACTTTTGACAGAGGTGAGCATTAGTGCCTTTGATTATTTAATTATTCAATTAAATTTGAATTTACTTTGAACCAGGCTAAGATGGTGAAATTTCAAATAAACTAAATCAGGGATTTGTTAATCAAGATCAGTGTGCTTCTGCTAATGGGTCTTCTTATGGTAAATGGTACTGAACTTATAGAGCGCTTTTCAAGTCCCTCCGGACCCCAAAGCGCTTTACACTAACAGACATTCACCCGTTCACACTCACATTCACACACTGATGATGGCAAACTACACTGTAGCCACAGCTGCCCTGGGGCGCACTGACAGAAGCGAGGCTGCCATGCACCGGCGCCACTGGACCCTCTGACCACCATCAGTAGGCAAGGTGGGTGAAGTGTCTTGCCCAAGGACACGACTGAGATGGCTGGAAGGGGAATCGACCCAGCGACCTTCCGGTTCCAGGACGACTCCCCTAACCACTCCTCCACAGCCTTATGAAATAAGTCAGTGTGATGTAATTAAGTCTGCTTTTTGTCTTTGTACCGAGGTGTTTTTTAGACTCCACCTGCTGGCCCTGGATGATCCATGACTGAAGTAAAGAATTCTGTGTTTTTCGGCTCAACCCACACAGCACAGCTCTTTTTGTTTTGAGATGATCAGTAGTAGAAAATGTCACTACTATTTGAAACATAATTTGAGAATGGGAGATAAAACACATCCCTGAGGGCGCCCAGTGTTTAAAGTCAATTTGCTGGAATTAAAGCCATTTTAAAGTTCTCATTACAGACATCATCACAGGTCCAAGATAAATAGATTTTAAAAAATGAAACAACAAATTCCTAAATCAGATTAAAATGAATTTGAAGATCAGACAGATATTGCAAATGGTGTTAAAAGCATAGAAGTCCATTAATAAATCCTAGTGCAAGAATGTACAGATTGTCTAAAAATGCAAAGCTTGCATCTTAACGGAGAACTGTAGTGGGTCCAGTTTGCCAACCATCATGTAAGTCAGGTGTTCACAGCAATAATGACACGTGGGCATGCAATACTATCACTTGGCCATGAGATAACCTCCATACATTTACTCAAAGTTTATGTTGTTACTGGTCTGTTGTCCTTTGATTCTTGTGCATGAGTCCTTTTGAGGAGTGCAGCTACAAGGGATTCCCTCCATTGACTGGAGGACATAGCCAGAATCCAGTAGCTGCTGTAAGACTTTGTGAAAAGCCCACTTAGTTGTGGGAAACACTCCTTCAGCACTCTGCTTCAGATCCTGGGAGGACCAGGGGCTTTGGGTGGGTTGACTTGATGGGGGATGGAAGATACTCATCAATAAAGTTTTTGAAGTGGTGTTGGCAGTTTAAAGGATCCAGCTGTTTGAGTGCAACTGCTGTTAAAACTGGTTCGATTTCTCTGCAAAAGTGGTGGAGTGCAGGCATTGGGGCTTTGCCCATCATAGTTTTTGGACATCCATTATTTGTACCTACTTCTTCCTCTCTGGGTCGCAAAGTTCTCTAGTGCCCATTTACAGCTGTCACTGTGTGAGGGGCGGAGTACGGACAGGTTGTAAGTTCATCACAGGGACAAAGAGACAAACAAACAATGATTCACTCTCACTCACACATAAGGACAGTTTAGCATATGACAGTCTAACACATTCTCATGTCGGACTCGTTACATATTGACGCGCGGAGCGCCTGAGCATCTATATGTTGACGCGCGGGGTACGTGGCATTTCTGGGTTTGCGTGACGTATGAGGTTACCATGAGGAATCAGGATTAAAGGTTAAATTTAGGGTCTGTAGTTAACATGAGGTTAGGGGTTAGTGGTTAACTTTACGGTCTGTGGTTAACATGAGGAATCACCATTAATGGGTAACTTTAGGATCAGTGGTTAACATGAGAGATGTGGTTAACGGTTTAATGGTTAACTTTAGAGTCTGTGGTCAGGGTTAGGCTCTATGAGGCTAGTAGAAGTTAAATTGTGGGTCTAGGATGATTAGTTTCGCATAATTCCAGTCTTGTAAAAACACATCGTCCTCCTCCGCCCCATCTCGTACAGAACGGGTGTGCG
This sequence comes from Austrofundulus limnaeus, assembly GCF_001266775.1. Taxonomy (NCBI): domain Eukaryota; kingdom Metazoa; phylum Chordata; class Actinopteri; order Cyprinodontiformes; family Rivulidae; genus Austrofundulus; species Austrofundulus limnaeus. The sequence continues at coordinate 3,327,541 of NW_013952420.1, forward strand.
GGGTACCCCCCATGCGTCAACATAATGACGCTCTGTCAAGTATCAATACCTTGATGCCGGGGGCATGAGAATGGGCTCGACAATTAGCCTAACTTTCATGTTTTTGGTCTGTGGGAGCAAACCAGTATACCCTGGAGAAAACCCACACAAGCATGGCGAGAACATGCAAACTCGAAAAGTCCCCTGCCGGGATTTAATCCAGCAGCTTTCTTGCTGAGAGGCAACAAGTCTGAGCCGTCATACCGCTCGCCCCTAGTAGTTAACTTTTGTTTTGTTCACCCTTATATTCTATTTTTTCTACCATCCTTCTGCAATTCTCTCAAGTGCTCCATGTTTCCTTTTAAGAAGACTTTCCTCTTTTGAACTCGACAGATTTTCATGTCCTTGGATGTCCACTTTTTATTATTTGGATAGACTATTTGTTGTATTTTCATAGAGTGTGTGGCCATTATTAGAGCTGTTCTTTGTTGCTTTATCAGACATTTTTTAATTGCAGCAGCCATGAAAACAAATGCAGAAATCACCTAAACATATATTTTTTACTCATCATTTCAGTTATACTGATATGAACATAGCAACTCAAAGCATAAATTTAATACATATATTTTATTTTCCTGTTTAAAAATCATGTTTTATTATTTGTTTGCCCTTTATTTTTTCATATAAAGAAATGCTTATGGGGTTCTGTACTAAACCCAAATATAATACCCAAACAGTCTTTTAATGTCATTAATTGCAGAAAAGGGCGCTAGAAGGTTACAGATTCATTCTCTGTTTTGTTCTGTAATGTGTCAGTCTGCAAAGGAAAAAAAAAGCAATGCATTTGAGACTGTCCTTTGCTTCTGTGGTCTTTTTCTTGCATACATGAGCAATAAAAACATCCTGTTCAAATGAGTGAATAGAGTCTCTTTTCTCTCTTGAATAAAATTGAATAGGCAAGAAACAAAAAGGTGTCCATCTGATAAGGGCCTCAAGTATCAGGTAACCAGGAAGGGAGTTTAAAAAAATCAAGTGCACAGCTGCAATAAAACTCCAGCAGGTTGCAAGGGAAAGAAAATTTAAAACAACATTGGCTGATGGCATAAGGACTGCAGTTATGTTTTAAGATGGATTTATTTAATAATGTTTGAAAGTGAAGGACAGACAAAAAAAACATTTTTTTGAAAAGCTCTAACATTCAATTTTATAGATATGCATGATAAAAACGGTAAAGGAAGAGGAGACTGGGGAAAACATTTACTCACTTATTTTGTTCAATATTATAGTATAGAGAGCAATATGGTCACCATTTTGGTTAAGACATAAACATGTTTCCTGATTCTTCTTCTTGATCTATAATTATTTAATTAATTGTGTTTTTTGTCCAGAAAAAAGGTTTATCTGCAACAATCTGTGTGAATTTTTTTTACCCGTTAGTTTTAAAGGTTTCGAAAACTTAATTTGATCTTGTCTTCACAGACCACTAAAGCATATGTTAAGATATTTAAAAAAGGACTTGAATATTAAATTTCGCAGTAGCATACCATCTACATCCACTACAGCTTCTTCTTCTACATGATGGATCCCTCTCAACAGTCTGGGTCATTGCGCTCCAGTGGGACATGGATAGAGGAAAACACACACAGTCACCATATTTATGCCTTTGTGATATTGTTGCACAAAGGTGAGAGATGGGAGGGTTTTGTTTCTATTGCTATTCTATTTATGTAAAAAAATATAATCAATAGCTTTCTACACAGTGGCTTTTTTCTTTTCCTTCTTTCTGGTGTTCCACAGGCATGAGTTCTTGGTTGCTTTTTCTGTTATATTTAAATTTCTTGTACAATTATTCACAGCTATAGTCATTTCCAGCATTCCTATGATGTTCAGTATAGTTAGCATTCAGATATCCAAAATGTTGGCTTCTAGTAGCACAAATGAAAGCATGAAGTTCGTCCTTTAAGATTCAATTTTCACTCAGGGCAGCCAGAGATTGAAACCAGAATACTGCCTTTGCTCTCATTATTAATAGTTTTTCAAAATCATTTAATTTGGCCCTCAGGCAGCAGTCAGATGTCAAACATGTTGGCCAGCCTCATCCAGTAGTTCATCTGTATTTTATTTTTATTTTTAAATTTTCTTTTTGGTCAGCTACTAAATAGCTTTAATAACAACAAAAATGTACTTTCATTGAAATAATATCTAAGCTAGTTCATCTAGCATCAACTATTGATGTTAGGATAACAAAATTAGATGTCCTAGCTGACATTGTGTGCATTTTGTAGTTCTATTTACTGATTTCATCAAACCATAGTCACATTACTGTTATTTTAGTGGTTTTAAATCTTTGTAAACATTATGATGGCTGCTCCCTTTCTCAGGGGTTACCACGGTAAGCAAATTCACATGTATTTGGCTAGTTTTATTTTATTTTTTCCGGCTGCCCACAGACCATTGAGATACCACAGCCCACATGGTTGGAGCAGAGGCTTGCCTGCTAGAGCCCTAGACGGAGTGTCCTGATAGTGTACATGTCATCTTTTGTGCAAGGGGTTAAGGGCTTTTCAGGTAAGGGTGGAGACAGGTGTGGGTGCTTCACTTTTTCCACCCAAATTTGGTTGCAATGGTCAGGGAATTTGAACTGGCATCTCTTTGATCATAGGCGAGCTTCTCTAACCTCGGCGACACCACAACCCCTTTTTTCACCACATTTTGTACCACATCCAAAATTGAGGTCGAACTGTTTCCACTCTGATACAAATGGCTTTACGGTTTCTGGCACTGATATTTTTATATGATTATTTCCTGCCACTGAAAGTCAAAGACGAACAAAGTTATTGTTGCCCATGTCTATGTTTACCTGGTTTTTGTTACCTTTTTAGGACTGTTTCTGGTATAAAATACATTTTGTGAGGACCAGACTTTTTGGAGACCAAATACCATTACTAATATGGTGAAATACAATTGGAGGGTTAGGTTTAATACTAAAGTATGAATTGAGTTTAGGGTTTGTTATGTACAGGGAATGTTCAGGTTTAGGGTAAGGCTCCAAAAGTGAAATGACAGGAAGTCAATAAGGATATAATATAGTATATAATAAGGATAATAAGGATAGAAACACTAATGACTCCGTTTGTGTACATGTCTTCGTACTGATGTGTGGACATATATAGAATATATACTATACTATACTATACTATAC
>NW_013952420.1:3330956-3338305 GCF_001266775.1 Austrofundulus limnaeus
GTATAATGTCTTGTGACGTCCACGGCCTACCCCAGTTATCACTACTGTGCATGTGTGTCAAGGACAGAAAGGCAGATGTGGCAGTGGAAGGTGTCAAAGCAGTTTGGAGAGAAAAACAAAGTAAAGAACAAAAAAATAGAAAACGATTAATCGATTATTAAATTAGACATCGATTATTTTAAAAACAGTTTAGTTGTCGATTAATCGATTAATCGTTGCAGCCCTAGTCTCTTACCAAACTTTCTTATGAACTACTGGACACATTTTAACACAATGAATAGAAAGTAATCACTGGGGGTAACTTCTACACTTGATTAACCTTTATAGAGCAGAGGTATTTAACCCCGCTCCTCATGACCAACCGCTCTGCAGGTTTTTAAATAGTTCCCTACTTCAACTCACCTGACTGAAATGAATGAGTGATTGACAGGCTTCAGCTAAACCTCAGGACATTCTAAGTCAGTAATTTAATTATTTAAATCAGGTGTGCTGAAGCAGGGAAAGTTAAAACATGCAGGGATTAACGAGGAATTGTGTTGAACCACAGCCACTACAGAAAACTTAGCAAACACAAAGATGACTAAACTCAGTCAATTTTACAAATGTTGTTAAACAAATTCCAGTGGTAGTAGCTGAAAGTCATTCACAAGATTGCACATGATGTCATTTATAAGGTTCAATAAAAACAGCCACTACTCCATCATTTCTCAACATAAGATGAAATTTCAGCATGAAAGGTGACATAAATTCCTTACAAGGAATGCTTGGCTTTTCTTTAAGGAGTGTCCTGATAGCTATGTCTCTTTTTTTAATGGTCATTTGAACAGCATTGCTTGCAAAAGCTTGTTACATCCACATCAGATTTAGATCACATTGTGGAAGACCTGTGAGTGGGCTGAAGTTGAAGGAAGAGCAAAGAAATGTAAAGCAACAAACAACCCAAAACTATTGATCTGTTCTCAAAAGAACCTCATTGTTAATGCCAGTTGGACACCGATGAAAAATAACTTTGTCCGCCTGTTTCATCCTCCCATGGTTTTTCACACTTTTACATCATATTGATTGAGGAGGAAAAAGTCCCAAAAGGCTGTGTTTCACCCATCAGATGTCAGGTCAAAGACATTTAAGTCTTTTTTTTTCCTTTGAAAGAGGTGACATTTAACACAGTGATGTTCTGATTTTTTTAATCCTTGTGTTTTGGGGGCTGCTGTGAAGCAAGTATCTTGTTGCTGCAGATCTCAGCAGAAGGACGGTTGCTGCAGGCTACTTCTTTCTCCCCTCGAGTCTGTGTACGTACGTCATCTATTTGAAGTGGACATGCAAGTGAAATAGCGGGGATAAACATGGTGTGCAATAGCAACAGACTTTCTCATTGGTGCATCCACATGACTGCCTCCTTGTTAAGGTGGGCGTTTTGCTTTTTGTTGCTCTGCAGATACCCAATAATATTAGGTTTCAGTGCTGTCCTGTGCTCATCTAATCAGGATATTATATCCATCAGGACAGAGAGGCAGCTTTTAACTATATTATGGGCTGTAGCTCTGCCAAACATTACTGATATGTAACCACCAAGGTAAGACAGTCAACGGAAGTGAATTTATGGCTCGGTTTCCTGGTACCTTACTCAGCAGGTCTAAATAAAGACAGGGTCAAAGAAGGGTTCAAAAAGCAGCTCTTAATGTGTGATCAAATCTTCAGTGATTTATTTTATTGAGTACTTACCTTTGTCATGTTCTACTTTCCTGGATCCAGCTGGTTTATTGAGGGCAGATGATTTGATGCACCCACAGCAGGCCTCCAGTGCCCCCTTCAGACAGCAGGAGGGATTCATGTGCAAAACAGATTCTACTTCTCAGTCCAAATTGAAGTACATTGCTGGTATAAGGAGGAACAACTTTAAAAAGACACAGAACAATATAAAATACTTAACAAAAAAATCAGAATTGAACTGAAGATGACTGATTTTTAATTAAACTACAGTAATCAAAAATTGTTTTATCTTAATATAAATAAGCTCTGTGATCCTCATTTTGGGTGTTTTTCTCTCCCCTTACATAAATTAATCTTATTATGGTCACTTAAATTTTGTAAAATAGTTTTGAATATTTTTTTTCTCAAAGCTTAAAAGAAATGTGTAAGCATTTTGTTCATGCTCTAATGGATTTACTGTCTATGCACACTGAATCCTAAGGAAACACAAGACATTATTTAGGCCAAGAGTAACTTTAAAGAAAATAGTTCGGTTCAGGAAAGACTTGTTATAAATTCAAAACAAACACACTGAAAGACTAACAAGTGGGCCTGCGCAAAATCGTATGGTGTGCAGTTAATCATCAGAAAAACTGTCAACACCTAATATTTGCCACCTTGCAATTACTGCAGGTAGTGTCACGAAATGACATGTTTTTGTGTGCGACACACTCACAATCAAGCACACATGTGAAACCAGTGATAAAGAGCCAGTCAACGTTGTTGAAAAGGTGGGTTTCAATTCTTTGCCACACATTTGAACCTGTTAAAATGAGAAAGTTAGCTGGACAGATCATTTGTAAGTATAATTTTAGAACACAGGGTTACTGATTTAGAGTTTAAAACATGCCAGTACAATTGGCTAAAATACACAATTATGATTTTTTTTTTGCCAATATTGCCCACCCCTACTAACAAGACTATAATAACTCAATCAAGTGTACAGATGTGCTAAAATTTGGTGTGGTAGTAGCTGAGTCATTCACAATATAGTCTAAAAACATAGACTCAGTATTGCATGAGACTGTGCACATCATTCTTTTTAAGGTAAAAACAAAAACAAAATCCTAACATAAAATGTTAGTTTAAAACTCTGCCATGAGAGGCAGCCATGTGCATTCTTTAAAGCAGGGGTCTGCAACCTGCGGCTCTGGGGCCACATGCGGCTCTTTGAAAATGTCACCAAACATGACAGGATATTTTGTTTTGTTTTATACAGAAATAAATTTGTGTGCAAATATGAAATGAATACTACTAATTCAAAAAGTAAACTGTTAGCCTGTTGTTTACTTAAATATTCCAATTTCTTTCTATGATCTTTCTCTCAAATCCATCAGAATTGCATTTAAAGAATTTGAAGACTACATAATAATAAGATTATAATATTTCAGTACTAGTTTTATGAAATTCAGTATATGGTATTTTTCTCATTTAAATGAATATGGTCTTTTTATTTGTCCTAATGTGTATAATATAAAAAACACAACAGTATTTTTTTAGTTTTATAATGTCTCCTCCACGGACCGTAAAGGTTCCCGAAAAGGCTTTGGAAAGGCCCACGGACCACCACTTGCTAATCATAGTTGTAGCTTGTTTTGTGGCTCCGGACACATTTTATTAGTGAGACTAGGAGCACAAACTGCTCTTTTGATCATAAAGGCTGCAGACCTCTGCCTTAAAGGAAAAAATATTATTACATTAATCTTTTATATCAGCGCTACCATATCTGTATTTCATGTAAAATAATCCACAGAGTGGAAATAGCAAGGCTGCTATCAGTTTGTAATGATGCAATTCTTTAAGCATTTACAAGTGTTTTCAACACTTGAGGTTAAAAAACTGAACATTTCACGTCTCAGGAGTTCATTTGTCCCAGACTTCCTGCAAACAAAGGGGTGCAACATCACGTTTTTATTGCATTTTTTCTTATTTTAAAATTTGCAACACTTTTTATTGAGAAAATTAATTTTCCAGTTATACCTTGTAATGTGCAAGACAGTTTTGTATTTTTTTTTTGATGGCAAACGCACTTACATAGAAAATGTCTTAAAAGGCAGCATGGTATTGTAAAATACCATGCTACTTTTCTGCATTAATGAAAAGTACCGTGCATTAATCAGAGTACCGTATTTTGCCAAAACACAGACAAACCCCAATCCATCACAAAAATATACAATTAGTCAAAGACTTTTTGTGAATACTGTAACATTTCAGCTGAATTTCCAAACGTTAGCTTGCACCCATCACACTTGACAAAAGACAAATACTTTACCCAAGTGATTAAATCAATTTTGACAAATGGTTATTCATGGGGCTTATGAGACTGGTGATAACAGGTGTCTCGGTTAAGCTTTCATTTCTGCTCTTTAGACATTAAAATTTCTTGAGTCCATTCATCTTCAACAATATGTACTGGAAGGTAGGTACGCTGATCTTTTCCGGTTTTTAAAGCAACCTTTAATATCCTTTTTTGATTATTGTCAGCCAAAAGCTGCTTGTTCACTTTATTTTGCTGTGTTACACAGCTAAAATGCAGACATTTGTTTTTCAAATAAAATACAGGTCATTGACAAAACTTTATATATTTACAGTAAATAAGGAAACCTATAAGTTTTGTACACACATCCACTGGAGAACAATAAATTACACATTACACTGAAAATGAGAGTTTTAAAATGTTTATTAAAAAAATAGAAAACTTACATTTAAAAAAAAAGACAAGATATACATCTAAATGCGACTTGTTAACACATCACAACCCATCCTTCAGTACACTGATAAGACCTGGGGATTTGTTGAGCTGCACTACAGTAACAAACCACATCATCTTCAAATCAAGGTGCTGAAAAGCTGAAAAAACAGAGGAGAAAAAAAAAAAAAAACATGGCAGGTAATGCCAAAAATACCGGGCTCGGTTTGGATTAATCAGACTTTTTGAAACACGAGTCGTCAAATTTTGGTTGTAGCTTATAGCTTCACCAAAACCTAAAGGGGGGATTTATGGCATACCCAGCTTCAGACCTCTTGTGGTTTGTTGTGTCAACCAAGTAGCTGTAAAATCTTGTTTTTAAAAATACTAATTTTAAATATGGCTGAGCAAAATGTCTGAAATATAACGATTTCTTCCACCTGATGTATAATTTGCTTATTTGAGAAAAAAAAGTTATTGACATGATGCCAGTTCTAACAATCACCGACTGTAAAGGTAATCTGCTCATTGAGCGGACAACCAAAAGGTGGCACATATAAATAATCACTGTGTAAACCTTGGCAGTACAGACTTAAACAAATACAGGAAGCTCTTGCTATGTTACCAAAAAAAAAAAAAAAAAAAANTGTATAATTTGCTTATTTGAGAAAAAAAAGTTATTGACATGATGCCAGTTCTAACAATCACCGACTGTAAAGGTAATCTGCTCATTGAGCGGACATCCAGGATGTGCCATTATGACAGAGTATCAGGGTCAGACTACACAATTTATTTATTTTTGTTATGAGAATACTCTTGCTATGTTACCAAAAAAAAAAAAAAAAAAAAAGAATTTAGCAGATTTGGCCAGTTATGGAAGTTAACCTTTTGCTTTAACAAAATCAAAGCATATATAAAGGCAAAAAAAGACACTTTGCTGGTATAAGTAGCACCAACTATTCTGGAAATGACATGTAAACATGGCTAATGGTGCTTTCCACCCCGACACAGTCTAAGAGAGGGAAAACATCTGGATGTTTAAGGTTTAAAATGGGGACTAGAGGGAACTATCTGGAAAGACAGTTGGCACAATTTCAAGTGATCCCAAAACAACAACAAAAAAGATAAACTCAAGTAAAAAGTTTGTCATCATCAAGAAGGGGAATTTGGCACATTTTTAATGTTATACCATGGCTCCTCCTTCTGGAAAGTTGGAAATACCCAATCACTCACTTGTGCGCACACACACACTTTGTCAAGGCCCTTGAATCCATCTATTGCACAGATCAATACAAAAAAAAATTCCCTAAAATCAACTAAAATGTGACATAAATTAAATTAAAACAATTGCACAGAAATGCAATCAACACAAAATAAAGTGGCAACGTTTACAGTACAAAACAATAGTGTCAATGTGGGAAAAATTAAAATAAAAAAAATCCTCCTGTGATTAAGACATGAACAAAAAAGACCAACACTCACAATCAAACAAAAACAATTATACATTCATACCAGTCGTCACAGTGTAAGCACTTGACATTTTCTGCCTTGTGCCGTCACATGAAAAACATTGTCAGCTTTGCGCTGCATAGGTAGAAAGGTAAAGCAGTGCTTTGCTTTAGTTTAGAGTACAAAATACTTTAAACTTTAGAGCTGTGATTAGAGGCGAGAAACAAACGCATTCAGAAGACCAAGTGAGACTAAAACCTGAGCAAAGCTCAGTAAGAAACCAAGCTTCGGGAGATGATGGTTGGAGGAACCACATCAGCACTATGGCACATGATGTTGAAGATGCTCAAAGTTGCACGGACAATCAATACATCACAGGAGGTGACGCTGAGGAGGAAGGCCCAGAGTCACCAGTTCATCCATTGACTTTGTGCTGGTGTACGTCCCGTTCAGAGAGAGGGTTCGGACTTTTCAGAATGATGGTAGGAAATAAGCACAGATGAGACCTGAAGCCTTTCGCAGGTTTTCAACAAGCAATGAGAAACGCCTTGAATTGTCTTGTGACTTTTAAACACAACGGAGATGCTTTCATGACAGGACACAGAGAGTTCTTTAGCTCTTACTTCAGTTAGGAGCAGGGGAACTGTCCTTCTTCCTGCGTCTCCAGGTGTTGCAGTTGTACTGCTGCTGGTTTCGGAAACTTGACACCACGTGAGGACTCTGAGGGACCAACCTGTGCTGAGGACTAAAGTTGCCTTGGAGGTTACAGGCAGCTTGGTTCTGCTTGAAGCCAAATTTCTGCAGCTCGATTGAGCTGTGGGACTTGGATCTCATGGTGTAAGTGTAGGTATGCTGCCCTCCTACCTGAGGGTGGTGGAGCGGGCTGAGGAGGGGGCTCGCAGGCTTCGTGTGCTGAGGAACTTGTACAGCGTGTGCTGGGTGACGATGCACAGTGCTGATGGAAGGAGGGTTCTCGTGGTAGAACTGACAATCAGATAGAGTGGGGATGGTGACGTTTTCTGGTAGAGACATCTAAACACGGAGGGGGGGGGGACAAGCCGTGAGAATCTTGCCAGGAAAAAAAACAGTCTTGCACAAAAATGCATTTTTGGAAGAACTGCTATGAATGAGTGAAACTTAGTAAAGATAAAAGTAACAAAATGCTACACAAGTAGGCTAGATAAAAGCTAAGAATAGCAAATTGCTAGGTAAAAGTAATAACACTAGTTAAATTTAGCAAAAGGCTTAGTAAATGTAGCAGAAAAATTGTTTAAAAAAAAGCCCAAGGCAACAAAAATAAAGTGTGCTGAAGCAGAGTTCAAATAGAACAATATTTTGGCATTTCAATTGAAAACATATTTCTAAAAAAATAATTAGGAAAAGAAAGTAATATTTTATAAAAACTTAGCAATATAAAACAAATAAACAAATAAATAAATAAATAAATCGTGCGACTTCCGAA
>NW_013952420.1:3338512-3362679 GCF_001266775.1 Austrofundulus limnaeus
CACACACACACACACACACCCCGTTTGGCCCCCAGGCATGAATCCACTTGTGCTCTTAACCCTACTCAGACTAACAACTAATTAAATCACAGAGTTCAGAATTAAAGTATTTCAGCAAACTGAGGTTGCCCATATATCTACAACAGGTAAGACATTAGCTATTTGTGCTTCTTGCGGTGCAACACCTCAAAAGGATACAGCGAAAAGCTTCTGGTCTAACCTGATGCATTGTGTGGATAAAGTTTGCAGACTGTGCGGCCCCCAGGTCAGCAGCCATCTGGATCATCGAATGAATAGAAGCCAAGGTGAGAGGGTAGAGCTGGACAGCAGCATTGTTGCTTTGTGGAGAATCTGACTCCTAGAAAGGGTTTAGAGAAATAATGATTGTTATAAACTAAGGTTGTGCTAATTTAACATTGTCACGAATAACAAAAGAAATATTGTGGCCTCACAATGTCACTTCCAGAGGAGGAGGAAGAAAGTGAGCAGGCAGAAGATGATGAAGAATGATGCTGAGGGCTCGGAGGAAAGACTGGAGAAGGTGAGGAGGAGTCAGCGCTGAGGGGGGAGGAAGAGTCCCTTTGATCCTCCACCACCATCATACGGGCCAGGTCCTGCTCACAGGCCTCTACATCTGAAACCACACCGAAGAGAAGTGCACTCAGAAAACAATCTGCATGACTTCGACAACGACTGGCTCAAGTCTTTCACTTCAGGTTTAACAAAAAGTACATGTCTGCCAAAACAGGAGCATTAACTTGCCTTGGTTTTCCAGCTTGGCACTCTGCTTAGTGCCCCACTTCTTGATTGTCCGTTCTCTGTAGGACAGAACCTCGGGGCTGACTCGAATAATTCGACCCAAAGTGCTGCAAAAAAAAAAAAAAAAAAAAATTTTTTTGCTTCCAGAAAACTCACGTAACTTCATTCAGCAGCAGAGTCAGCGAAACAAACCTGTCAAACTCTTTGTTTGGATAAGAACGTGCGAACACGCTGTGGCTCAGCACCATGTAGGCAAAGTCAAACACTTGTTTGACTTGCAGGACTCCGTAGGAACTCCTGCCCACATCATTGTCTGTTAAAAAATAAATAAAATAAATAAATCAGAATATGGAGTTTTTACATGACAGCTTAATCCTCCAGCTAAAACACTGTGCAGGCATCTAACAGCCGAGTCCCAACCAACTCTCAAACCAGCATTTCCAATAAAAAGAAATCAAAAGCACTTGTGCAGAGTGCAATTAACAGGAAATCAAGATTAAATGATTGCAAAAAAGGTCAAAAGCATAATTATTAGCTTTAAATGTTCACACATTTGACAAAAATGGCATTTACTCCCACCAGAAATTAACACTCCTGCTGAATTACAGAAATACAGTAATTGGCCTTTTTCACACCTTTTGTGCATATTTTCCATTGCAGCAGAGTGTGTGGATGTTTTATCTTTTGTTTTTTTCTCGAGTTATACCATGCATCATCTAATCACAGGAGAGGTTTCAACAAATAAAATGTATCAATAATTTGAGAATAAATCCAACCTGGCTGGACCGGATCCTCTATGCAGAGCATGGATGGCCTGTTTCCGTTCCCCATGGCTTTCAGCATATCTTCCTTGGACAGGTAGGCGCCTTCGTTTCTCACCCGGATGCCCGTTTTCATGTAGTTGAAATCGCGACCGTAGAGCTCGAAGAACTCGATGAGGAGGATGCCCAGGTTAATGTTGGTACGTCGGGTGTCGATCCGAGGGTGCAACTGGTTAACAAGGCAGGAAGAACAAAAACAAATATGGTTTAAGACGATCAGTTTTGATTGTCAGCACAGTACTGCAGCAAAATGCTTTAATGCAAGTAAGATTTTGATTTGATCAATCAAAAAATTATATACATTTTCCTTTACACCAAGTTTGACTCAATGAACTAGTACATCATAGGTTCCCTTCTTTATTATTAATAGAAAATAAGCCAACATTTCCACAAATTACTGAAAAATTTACTGTAAAAAATTGAGTAGAGTATTAAACTTAAAGACTTTATAAATAAAACAGCTTTTTAATACACAGCTGCCAAGTTCATTTAGCTGCATATCATGGCCAGCACAAATTAAACATGTTTCTTTACTGGCAAAATTTGTTACAACTATATTCAAATTCCTTAAGTGAACAGAACAAAACCCATGAAGGTTTATATAAAATAAAACAATTCTGAAGATTTGTTTCAAGTGTAAAGTGTTTACACAAATCTTTTTTTCCACATAATGCAGCAAACCACCCTCTTATATGTCATGTTTTTTAACTAAAAAAAATAATAATCTGATAATTTCAGTTGTAAGAACTTTGGTTTCCTAAGTAAAGCACATCTCCTTTATACATGAATCACCAGGCACAAGATGTAAACGTAGTGTCCTGCCCTGAACACAGCATACAAGAATTAAAGAAATGCCACAGTGACATCTAGTGGTGACTGGAGGGACATTTGGTTTTAAACCACTAACAGTTTGCTTATTTGGTTGAAAGTGTCTAGCAAATATCCAAATAATATTTTAGTGTCAGTTTTTATTGCTCATGTTACATTTTTTTTTCAAAGTTCTACAATTAGCATTCCTGCTTGAAAATACTAAAGAATTATTTGTTTGCTTAGCTAGGAAAGATTAGCTGAAACTCTGTTTTCAGAGTCACAAATCCAGTTTTAGTTTTAAAATGTGCCACTCACCATATGAGTGATTGAGGGAGAGAGAATAATAACCAAAATAAAATCAGAATTTTTATACATTTTTAAAAAGCACATATTGTTGCCGTTTTGTTAGCTGTTCCCTTCCGCAGGGATCACCACTGCAAGCACTGTGTCCTGGGCTCAACCTGCGGCCTTAGGATTAAAAGGCTGCACCACTGAACTACCACAGCCATATTTGTCATATTATAACCAGTTCAAAATCTCTATAATAATGCTAAATAAATGTTAACTAGTCAGATACATCACAGGAAATGTTTTTAGTAGCCAGTTTAAAGCATTAAGAAGATTATCGAACATCAACATAAAATCTCCAACTACTGCTGATGTTTCATCAGTTAACTGACTAATTTTGACAAATTATTTGGGCCTAAAACTTTTTTTTTTTATTATCAGCTTACATGACTCAAGGCAAAGAAGATATAAACCCTCATTAACCTGAATACACAGATGAACCTGCAGGTTTATTAACATTATTGATCGAAAAGCTTTGCTGTTAAGCTACAATAAGAAAAAAACAATATGGGAGTTCAGTTTTTCAGTACCATAAATTCAGCAGATAATGTGAATATTTCTAACTGTCTGGATTTGCTGAAAAGTCATTAAATGTCAGATTAACTAGAAATTTAAACGTTTGTCTCCATCTGGATAAGAAACAAAATTTATTTGTTTTGGGCTGGTCAGGGAAGTGATTTGCACATGAATATAAAACAGAGATAAATAAATCTCCAAAAGCGCAGAGATAAAAGTTTAACAGATTTATGTGGAGCTTTCATGGCCTTAATGACTTTGCTGCAGCATTTCTTTCTTTCTTGTCTTGATAATAGTCTAGTAGTATAGTATACTTTTTAGTACTTTTTAAAGGAATTTTGAAAAATATTTTTCTTTTCTCTATTTATTGCTGCTTTATTTATGCAACATGATATGCAAATATGTAAGCTGTCTGTACTTTAGGCTGAAAAGTTCTTAAATAACATGTTATACACCTAAATTTGTGGGTTGTTTTCAAGTGTAAAGAGAAAAATGTGACTTAACAGAATGAATAAAACCACCACTATAGTGCTTGTAGTTTCTGAGCTGCGTTTTAGATTATGTTGAGTCGGCTAAAAAATTAAATGAAGGATTTTTTTGAATTTGCATGTACAATACCTCGTCTACAGGTTGATATTACATAATGTATTGCATGATTATGAGCACCTGCAGAAAGCTGATGGCCATCAGTATAAGGCTGTATGAGCTGATGCCTCCAGTAAAGACTTCATTGAGATCCCTCTGAAAGAGAAACTGCTTCAGAACGAAGATCAGGGGTGGAAGAACTGTGTACTTCTACAAAACAAAGAAAAAAAAAATGAACACAAGCAAACAATACATTGTTAGCTCCACCAAAACATATTGAAGTCTGAGGCTGACCTTTAGATAGCTCTTGATAAACTGTGCTGCTTTGACTGCAGTCTCGACATTAAAGCTAATGTCCACTTTCACCTTCGTTTCATGGTCCGTGAGTTTAATAATGGGTACCTGATGACAGAAATACACATGGAATTCATTTTACAAAAAGCACTACAAACAACACTTTCATGAGCTAACAGCGATTTTTTCTGAGAACATGCGTCAAACTTAAGACTCGCAGACCAAATGTGGCCAGCCACTGCATTTTATTCAAAGTATAGTCTTAAAATAAATGTATTCTGTTTTAAAGCCAGCACTGAACAAAAGCTACATCTTCCATAATGTACGTTGATTATTTTACCAGCAAAATAACGGCATCCCATCACTGGGTGAAAGTTTCAAAAGTAGCCATTCGTCTGTGAAGATCGCTGTGTAAAATCTCAATTTCACTGCATTTTTGCTGGCTACTTTTTCTGCGGTCCAGTTGTACTGGTCATAAATATAAACTGGAAATGCCCCTCCAGTGAAAATTTCCTGTCCAAAAGTGGGAAAGTTCAGAATTCAAAATAGCAGCAGCTTACAATTGAACAGTGAGTTAAATGATTAATTTTAATAGTATTTCTGTTTATAAAAGGACATGTTAAAACCCTGTTTCTGTGCACAAAACACCATGTAGAGCTCAGTTATTGTTTGTTAGCATTGCTCAGCTGTAGCAATGAGACACTTTGCATTTAGTCATAGTTAAAGACATGGCTCTTGGTGAAAATGACTGATATACCTGAGTTAGAACATTATAAATGAGTTTTTTCTTAAAAACGCCTTTTTGTCGACTCACCGTAGCCTTGTCGAGGACTTTGATGGGAAAATTGCCGGCCACGTTGTGTTTTTTCAGGGCTTGCTCAAGTTCCTGCAGTGGAGGGTGGTCCCAGTTTCCAAACACCACAAGATCAATGTCACTGTAGACAGGAATAAAGTAGAACATTTCTTCTTATAAGAACAGTCTATAACCAAGTCACATATTTGATCCATTGGGTTGGTCCATTTTCCTCCTAAAGGAAGGAGAGGGTTTGCTGGAAGATGAAAGGGGACACCTATAATCAAGGTCAACTTGTCAGTGCAATCCAAGTTTAAATTAATGTTTGTGTGTACGTTCAGGAGCAGCATGGTGGAACAGTGTTTAATGCCATCACCTTGCTGCAGGAAGGTCACAAGATCGCCTCCTGGCATGGGCTCTTTCTGAGTGGAGGTTATGTGATCGCCCAGTGCATGCATGGATTTTCTCCCACAGACCAAAAACATACAAGTTAGGTCAAAAACTTGTTTGTCTCTCTGTGATGGACTTGTGACTTGTCCAGCGTACCCGCCTCTCACACAGCGACTGCTTGAGCTCTCCGTGTCCCGGAAAGGAAAAGTGAGTAAAGAAAGTCACTGACTTTATCAACTCCATCTTGTTATGTTTACATCAAACAGGGAAGGCAGATGCTGATCTTGCTACTGGATCTTGATGTGTTGCTTGAAATGCTGTGCAAACTCCATCAACCAAGACACCATGCCTTATCAGATGGTGTGTAAAGGATTTGGAGCCACTGAAGTACCGGTCTTAGAAAGCACAACACGGTAGACGCAGAATGTTTAGACTCCACAACTTAAAACAACAAAATCAGTTGTTTCCTTTGTCTCTCCGCATTTCCATCCCTAGCTGCTGCGCTGCTCCTTGTTCATGTTCAATAAACTGTAAAACCATTAAATAAATTAAGCCACATAGATTTGAAGTTTGCAGCCCCTAAGTTTGAACTGTGCTCATTTTTTCCCATAAAGATTATAATTTTAAAAAGGCACTCATTGCAATGTTATGAAAACCAGTACAAAATAAAAATCAACGAAAATGTTAAAAACTCAAATCCTTCTATGTATAACTACCTAATATTATATACTTTACAGTTCTCATAATGTCAAAATTGGCTCCACTGCATGTTTAATTGTTGAAGGATTTCATAAAAACTGAGAAAAATGCATCAACGAAAACACAAAAACCACAATTTTTTTCCCTCCTATTGGTCAAGGTGTCCTTGAATTAAAAATTTGTAAACCAAAATGACTTATGGTCAAGAACAGACGTGTATTTAAGAGCATTTTAATGGTGCTTTGTTTTTATTAAATGTGGACCTACATTTCAGAATTTCAATAAATCTGGAAAACTGTTGGGAGTAAACTCAAACTGGACCATTTGATATGGCTCAGAACAGCTTGTTTTTCTATGCTTGATTTCATACTTACAAAAATATTAACCATAGAGATGTTAAAAATAATTTAACACATTTATATGTATTATGAATGCAATGAAATGATAAATTCCACTTTTTGCTCGCTCTGTTTTGCCTATTCCACAATTCTTTCAAACCTTATGACAAGCAGTAATTTTTATGATTTATTAATGCACAGAAAATAGATCAATATACCCTTCACAGAATTGTATATTAGGTTTTCCCACTTTCAGAACTACAAGACAAGAAACCCTGGTTAGGTCAGAGTGCACAGCAAAAGTATCAAACCAAATGTTACCTTGTAGGAAGATACAGTCCTGTGCTGAAGCTGCCGAATATCTCCACCTGCAGAGAACACAATGAAAAAAAAAATCAAGCCTGGTTTAACTCCAGATACATTCTAACCTTTTACAATGTGAATACTTGACGATAGTTTGGACTAAAACGATTCTCTCCATAATTACACCTAACTTTGTCAAAATTATTGTTTAAATGCAAGTGTTACCTAGGCTGGGATTTAAATTCAGTAATAGTTGGAAGTTTTGAAACACCAGGAAGCAACACGTAAAGAAAAAAGGGATGTCAAAGTAGAAGTTCAAATATAAAAAAGTCTGCCTAGAAATTTATGGCAGAGAAAAACTTGTAAACGGTATTAAAGAAATAGGAAGGACCTTATAGAAAATAAAGCAAGAAAAAAAAAAACAGGAAAATGTGACCCGTCTCATAGGAATGTTTATTGTTCTGTCATTCATGTCAGTCATTTGGGTCAAACCTTTAAAATGATGTTAGGTGTGAGTGTCTATCAAACTTTTGCTATATATAGGTACCTAAGCTATAAACATTTTTGAATTGCTTGATGTTGATTAGTTGTGCCGACCATCTTGAATTAGATTCACTCCAAAATTTCATTGGTTACTTTTATTAAAATCTATCTAGTGGTTAAATGGACTCTAACATTATTATTGCTAAAAGTTTTGTTAAACTTTTAAGCAAATAGTTTCTACAGTAGCACTTGAAATGTGTGTTGTGAATGGCTCTCAGCTACTGCCAAGCAAAATTTTAGCACAAAACTGAATTACAGCAGTAAACCATTTCGTAGCTAAAAATTGTTACAAGTGCACAAAGTGGGCCGAGCTAACAGGTTTTTTGGGGAAAATGCTGAGATTGATATGGAAACATTGAACAAATTCAACAAATTCAACAAATGAACAAATTCAACAGGAACATTTCCACCGTTACACAGACCCCATGTACTTGCTCTGAACTGAATCGTGTTAATCTTTTCATTAGGATCGTAGATGGGAATTTTCATAATTATCTAAGCTATAAATCTGCTTTTTGAGCTTGTTGGATTTGCACAATTTCAGTGGCATTTTCATTTCAACCTCAGCATTATCTCGATTGACCTGTGACCCAGGTGAGTTTGGTTCCACTACTCATAACTACAAAATGGTCTGTGTGTTTTCTAAGCCAAGTTGGCCATCTTGAATTAGATTTGCTCCAAAACGTAATCAGTTGCAGAAGTATTTCTAACAATTATCTCCTGAAAGCTTTATTAAAATGCATCCAATCTGTCATGACATATTTGACCAACAGAAAATTTGGCTTCGAATAGTTAAGTGGCAAAACTTTAAAACCAAATTGTCGAGGATCCGTCTCAGCTACTACCATACCAAACTTTAGCTTAGTATAAAACTGAATGCGTTATAGCCATTGTTTTTATTAAAAGGTCAGTTAAGCCATCTAAAATTTAGTCGACTCAACGTCCAAGCAATGGGAAAGAATTCAGTCAAGTTTGTGGAACTTCGGGTGGCCAGGGATGTGTTCTTAGTGCTTAGAAAACAATTAAAGTGACACAAAATATGATTAAAAAAGGTAACCCCCCCCCCCCTTTTTTTTTTTGGGTCAAATAAGCAAGGCAACTAAAGATCAATCCAAAGTGTACTGTAGTACCCCTTTTGGGTACAGCTTAGCTTCTTAGATATGAACTAGGGCTGTCAAATGATTAATATCTTTAATCTGATTAATCCCAAAGTAGCTTTGAATTAATCATGATTCATTTTATGAACACAAGTTTAAGTCTATTATGAAAATGTTAATGTTAATGTAAATAAAATGAGGCGATAAAGGAAAGCTGTGCCTAATCAGAAATCAAATACTGCTTTTTGCTTTGTGGACAGGGGCAGTAATGGCTCTAATGGGATGGCACTGATTGGAACCTGTCACTGATAAAAATAATAATTTTTACCATCATATTTGGAGGCAAATTTATACTGCATAATTAT
Organism: Austrofundulus limnaeus; assembly: GCF_001266775.1. Taxonomy (NCBI): domain Eukaryota; kingdom Metazoa; phylum Chordata; class Actinopteri; order Cyprinodontiformes; family Rivulidae; genus Austrofundulus; species Austrofundulus limnaeus. The sequence continues at coordinate 3,347,174 of NW_013952420.1, forward strand.
GTACTCTGTGGGCTGGTGGATCAGGTCACGGTAACTATAAGTTATAAGTTTCCCTACTAGATAAAAGCTAAAATGTTTGCCCTTCTGCTTGAACCTTGTGTCTCACTTTTGCCACCCTTATGAATGGGGGAAAAAAACTAAAAGAAATTATGTGAATCAGCTAGACTCAGTCACCCCCCAATCAAGGCACAGTAAAGCTCAAACTACCCTGAACCATCCACTCTGTCCCCCATCCCCCCACAGCCATAAATCCCTGCAGGAGTTTAGTTACCCCACTGTCCGGTGTGGCCACACTCACCCGTGCTGTGGGCCACAAATCTTTAATGACCCCCTCTATTCTGTTAACAACATCTCTTCTCATGGCCTCCTCTTCAGGTTTCGGGGACATGAAGTTGAAGAAGTCCACGATTTCTTCATGCAGGCTGGACAAACACAGGCGAAGAGAAAAGTGAACATTTAGACAGAAACCAAGCTTTGTGATCATATCATTTGTGTTTGATTCTCTTCTCACCCGTTGATGCCCGGGCTGTAGCGCCTGGTTTTCCACAGGCTACAGGAGGGGTCTCCATGATGCTGGTGGACATTGAAACCGTAGGACAGCAGCGGGTTGAAGCCGTGGAAGGTGTTGGCCCGGTTCAGGTGCCTCCTGCGGCCGGATGAATGGGAGTGATGGTGGTTCTTGTTGCCTCCCGGCTGGTTTTTCATGCCGGTGGGGGTGTGGCCGGTGGACTGGAGCACGCTGCGACAGTGCTGCTGAGCAGCGTGAAAAGCAGCAGGCGGCGGGGCCGGGTGCTGCTTTCGGACATGGTTCTCGTTCAACTTGCGCTCGCCGACGTGCAAAAACGGCCCGCCGTCCTCCGCCACGTTCAAATTGTCCATGTGGAGCGAGGAGCCGGAGGGCGAGGAGGAGCAGCCCTCGGCCTCCGAGTCCAGCGAGGACGTGGACGGTGACAGCGAGCCTTTCCTCCGGACGCTTCCCCCCCGCTCCCCGCCGCCGTCTCGCCGCGGCAGTTTCCCGAACACGACCCCCGGTTGCGGTGAGACGTGTCTGCAGCTCTCACCGCAAGAGTCCGCCGAGTTCGCGTTCTGCACCGCAAAGTTGCGTTGGTGGTAAAGGTGGTTGTCAACGCCGGGATTCGCACCTAGTCCCTGCGAGGTCCTCCAAAAATGCATCCACAGAGAATTGACCGGTCCCTTCTGCTGCTCCGGCTGGATCCAAGCGGTCCTGAGATCCATTTGGTTTCGAGTTGGCAGTAAACCTTACCACAGAAAAATGGACGCAACTTTGCAGATCAACACTTTCGCACTCCAGGACACTTAAATTTTTTGAATTAGAGTGCTAATTTACTCATTGTCTTCGAAGTGTTTCATGTCTGGAAACTGGCTTGATTTTGTCAGGCGGCTTAACTCCACTCCCCATGAAAGACGACGGCCCATATGACGCACCCAGCTAGCAGCACGGATCAGCATCTGCGCATGTGCGAGGGATTTAAATCTTTAGACACGCCCCTCACCGGAAGCTGACGGTTAAAGAGATCACAGCGTTTTGTTGAGGTTAAAAAAAAGATAAAAAAATGTCTGGTTTAAGAATAGCAAGGTAAAATAACTAAATATATGTGATCAATCAAATTGCTACAAAATAATATTTTGTTTGTCAAGTGTTCAACATCAAATCAACTAATGTACATAATGTACATAATTTTTTTTATAAGAATCAAACTTTTTTTAATTAAATTTTGTAATATTACAAATACTCAGTTACTGACTGTCAGGATTAAAAAATGACTATTGACTGATTAAAATCTAGAAAAAAAAAGTAAGAATTTTATTGTGGTGGGCAAACCAGAAAATACCAGCTCTTATAATTATCCAAAATTAACTAAATTTAATCCCGGCAACACAAACGTGTGAAATCTAGACGTTACTAGTTTCCGTTTAAAAAAAAAAACATGAAAATTTTGTATCACTATGTCAAAAGACACAATTTAAAATGAAAATTGACAAAAATGCTATTTGGGACTGTTTATGTTTTGCTATAATTCAGAAACAAGATTTGTGAAGGGTTTGAGTGCATCTATTAAAATTTTGTAAGCACATTTAAAGAAATATGTTTTGTACATTTCTCACGTTAAAACATTTTACAGTCTTAATATGTTTTCATTTCATTTCAGAAGACATGAAACACTGGACTTCATTCAACTCCATGATGTGTATTTCCAGTTTTCACAGATCAATAAATCTTCATGAAAATAAACACTTCAGTTACAAACATCCCAAGAATATTTAATGATTCTTAAAAACTAAATAGACTTCTGTAGATGGGCCATTTTATTTTTATAGCATTATGTTCAGACCTGGTTGTGGTAGAGTAATATAAAATAGTTTATTTTGAAGTGATGCATTCACTGACAAAATGAAAAAGTTGAAATTAAACATTCTGGCTGTTAAAAAAAAAATAACAGGGCACTAAGTTTGATTTTTTTTTTGTTAGAAAATGAAAAATCAAAATTAATTTGTCCTGTCCTGCCCTGTTGGTGTAATTGTGTACTGTGTGGTCACTTTGTGTGAGCTGTGAGGTTTATTGCAAAATGTTTTAAAAATGTCTAATCTCAACATTTTTGGCAAGTTCTGCTCCATCCTTCTGAGGTGAAGCTTAATGTGGAATTAAAGAAAAGCCAATGATTTTAAACCACACAATAAGACAACTTGACTCTGTTTGTACAGAAAAATATTATTTGAAAAAATAAGTCTTTGAAATAAACTGTACAATTTGACTTGTTTAGAACACAAGCACTAACACTATATATTTACAGCAGCTCCTCAATAAGCTTTTACATGTTTATGTTGTACAATATGTCATAGCATTACCTGAGAATATTAAAGAGGCAAGACACGATGCTAGTACAGTCTTACAGGATAACGCTGAATAAATTTTTTGCAAAATAAATTTCTGGATCTCCCATAAAAAATGTTTGCTACAAAATTGGAAAATACAGAATTACTAAAGACAGGTGCATTAAAAAAACTATACTAAAGACAGGTGCATTTAAAAAACTAACGAAAAAAAACAAACAAACAAACAAACAAACGATGAAGAAGTCTGACAATACCTGAAACAATTTAGTTGGAATAAGGATTTTCTAAAAAGATGACACTCCAGACTTCCTGTATTACAGAAAGCACAAATCATGGCTGTGTGATCCCTGATTATATCTTAGGCTGTAAACTTAAATATTGTGGTACCTGTCCTGTCTTTAAAATATTCATTTTCAGCTCTTGACCTGTCGACCAATAGACGCTATTTGATTAATGCAACTGGTGACAGCAGGAGGGACGTGCTGAGTTATCTCTCCTCTCCACTCCGCCAGGGCTTCCAGGGCTTGTTTAGGGTTGCAGGGAGACAGGTCATAGATGCAGTAGACAGCTGCTAACTGGACTTCCCATGGAACACCTGCAGGCAGAAAACAAGCTATCATTCCAACTATTTTACCCACTGAATAGCTATTTTACATGTTCATATATGAAAATATGGATGGAGGACAACAGAGCTGCTTCATGGAAGAAGAACCTCAGCTTAGCCTGTTAGCCTTTGTGCTAGCACGGACGCTATATTGCCTTAAATGTATTAGCTCGGTGCTAGTGCGACAAACAAGCTAAACTGAGGTCCTCCATCCATATTTTCAGTTACAGGCTGAGTCATTTCTACCTTCTCCTCTCTGTCAACGCTCTCTGGTTTCATTTAATTAAAATAGTCGATCATCAGATATTGTCCAAGATTAACCTTCAGGGTGGATATAGCTCGCTAGCAGCCTCGTATCGAGGACCTATCCAGGTCATCATTTACCCAGAAGGCTTTGTGTGTAAATAAAATGACCCCGTCCGTGTAATATATTTTTAAACTTTTAGTTTAAAATTATAAAAACTAAACATCCTACAGTATTTTTACAGTTAAAATATATGTTTATTAAATAAAGTCTAATGTTACAACTAATCGTGGATCCCTTTAAAACTTGGTTAAGTTTAATGACAACATTGGTTTATTGTCATTCACATAGCCAACCAATTTGAATTATATTGTGTTATTTATGGTTATTTGCAAGAGCAAATAGTGGCAGTTGTGGTACTCACGGTACAGTCTGGAACACTTTAAACAGCAATTATAACAGTTCTCCTAGGCTATCTGTGTACTCCAACTAACAGTGATATAAAGGTTTATAGAAAAAATAATAAATAAATACTGTTAATATAAACTGTTAGAATTTTTCTTTGGAGTTTTTTTAAGATGTCTGCGATCTACCTTGGTCTTGATTCCACTAGGGCTTGCCATTAGCTCATTGGTCAGAATTATTCTCTAGTTCTCCAAACAAAGGTTGTTCAAAAAGCTGTGTATATTTTCATAATCTTTTCACAGAACCCCATTTCAAAAGTTCTAAACCATCTTGTTTAAAACCTATGTAAGCAGATGAGTCTGCAAATATACATGAATATGGTCAGAAAAATTCTAATCCATGAAGGTGAGTGGCTGAAATTGTCGGCACATTTAGTAAAACAAAAAACAGAAACTGTGTTTTAGAGACAACCACACTGAGTCTTTGCGTTTTGCCTGAAGTTTCATACCTTCAGTCTGTCCGTGCCTTAAAAATGTGTTGATGATGTTAGCCACAGTGTCCACAGATGACACACAAATCTCTTTCAGGCCCAACTGACAGAGGCGGCCTAATGAAAGAAAGCACAATCTTATACTCTATTTTATTATCGAAATTACAAATTATGCAAAATATAAATGATTAGCTATGAATACAAAAACAAAACTGACCTATGAGTCGGAGAACAGTAGCCACCGTCATATCAGAGACGGGTTCTTGTCGATCTCTTGGCTGTGTCACCCAAGTGTTCATTATTGGCCATAACACATTGCTAACAAATGACAATAAAAAAGTAAGCACAGGTATACAACTGTCATGATATTTTTTTTTCTGTTTGTTTACTAGACAAATAAAGTAGGACTAAACATATGAGGATGTGTAAATTTGACTTACATTAAAAGAAATAAAACAACACTTATTACCTCAGTACGTGTTCATAGGTCCATTTCCACTTCTTCTGTGAACACAGGATGTGCAGTGTGAAAATTTGTTCCCAGGCTTCAGCTCCCAGGTCTTCTCCATAACGAGTGTGTTTTGTAAAAGACTGATTTGAACCTGACTGGAGCTCAGTGAGTGTTCTGAAAATCAGCTCCTCAATGTTGCAGGAAGGATTCTATACCAAAAAACAAATGCAAGGTTTTAAAAGGTACAAGCCACTTATTTGAAAAGCCAAGAATAATATACTGTATTTATGATGGTATAATGAACCTCTGTCAGCAAATTAATTGTTTTCATCCCTTACAGGGGCACCCTTTTAAGAGTATATATTTCTTCTGAAATGCACCAACATTTGAGCTATTCTAAAACACATTTAAAGACAGATTAATTTTTTTGTAATGAACATAAAAGTAAGACCAAGCCTCTGCAAGGGTTGACACAGTGAGTGAAACTACATGAGATTTGGTGGTTGATTTACAGCTGATGCTTTTGCTGGTGCAACCTGGGCTCGAACCTGCATCCTCAGGATTATAAGACCACAGCACTGACCACCAATGCTTATGTGACAAGTATAGAACTTTATGTCTAAAAGTACCTTTTCCCATCTAAGAAACGTTGAAAGGCAGCTCAGAAGCTCTTCTTGTGCTTTCAGTCTGGTAATGCTGTGAATGGCCTGGCACAGCAAGCTGCTGTGCGAGAGGACAGTGGGCCACGTTGTCACCATAAATAAAACTAGTTTGGCAGAATCTGGAAAATCTAAAGAAAAACAAGAAAATAAAAGAAAATAAATAAAATCACAATTTAGGAAATGCAGGAATTTGTATCTTGGTTTATCTCAATATTTATTTATTTTTTAATACTAAATAGGATTAGACTAGATTTTTATTTTCTCTTTGTGTCATGCACTACAGGTGCCCAGCCCACACAGGCTTACAAGAAACAACTAAACACATTCGCACACAGGCTGACAAACATAAACATTCTTTAAACTAAAAGTGTCAATTTCCCTGAGGTGTCAGGTTTTTAACAAAAATTGCATAAACTGCAATACAAAATACTTAAATACTGGATTGTATTTTCATCAACTAAATAAAAAAAAATTCGAATAAACATCAATAACTTTACCAAATAATTAATTTCTCAAAATCATATACAAAGGCCAATAAAACAAAAAGTGTACCTCATTTTCAATTTCACCCAAATCACACAAAGAACATATACAATCCTTCTCTGGAACTGAATGAAACTGTCCAGTCTCTAGTGCCAAAGGCAAAGTTCCAGATCTAAATTATGCACACACAGACCTTTGATCTTTACATAGGTTCCATGTTGCATTAGGCTCAGGACAATAAACGTCCTTTATTTGAAAATAGGTACGTAATTTAGGTTTACGTAAGATATCAACTGCCCATTTACATTTATAAACTTCCAAATAAAACTGTTTAATCTGTTCAATATTACATCTTAACTTATTTCTATAAATATACAGATAATCCAACTCCTCAAATATTTTCTCAGTTTGTCTGGCCCAGGTATACCTATTTCTATTTGACAAATCCCGATAAAAATATATATTTTGTTAATCTACGATCTGACCTATTGATGAACCTGTTCCACAGTCTGACCATATCTCCAATATATCTAACTTCACATGGTTCCCATCCCATATAGGGTCAACTTAGGACTTAGGGGTATTTCTATGCACACCTGAGAAATAATGCAGGGCTTTCTCACTATAAAGTTGTTGACAGTAACCCCTGACCCCTGCTCCGTAATCTAATACTGGACAGACACAAGATTTGTACAACTCAGTATGGTATGTCTTATAACCCAGGTCACAACTAGGGTTGGGCAATATTGGCAAAAAAACAAATCACGATTAATTGTGGTATTTAGCCAATAACGATTAATTTGACGATTAATCCCCTGGAGTACCTGGACACCCTTATTTCATAGTCACATAACCAATTTAGTGGGAAATATTTGCTCTTCTTAAAAATATGTTCCAAATTGTGTCAAAATTACAGACTTCAGGCTACACATCAAATTTTAAATTGTGTTGATAGATAAGTAAGTTACAGAACTTTTTTTTAATGTTCGTCATATTTGAAGATGAGAGGAGCAGCGAGCGGACTCTACCTGTTTGCATTAATCGTATTCGTAGTCAAGTGCCAAAAATTAATCGATTAATGTTTTTCTGACGATTAATCACACACGATACGATTATGCCCAACCTTAGTCACAACAGTTTTTAACTTTGTAACAGCACCTGGTACTCTACCATCTGAGTCAGACTGAACTTTTATTCCTTCTTCAAATATTAAATATTCATCCACAATAAATTCCCAATTTTTCATTTTTTATAGCAGACAGAATAGTAGGCCCAAAACAGAAAATGTTATCAATGCATGACTCCGCTTTCTAAAATTAATAACTTCAGTTTTATCACAATTTATCCATAAGTAAGGATGAGTACGGAATTCAATACTTTTATAAGTACCAACGGAATTCTGTTGGTACTACCGAGTACCTATTCACGTAAAATCAAAAGGTACCATGTTTCGGTACCTAAAAGCATCATTGTGACAATATGGCGTAAGAGTAGGAGATTTTCCATGCTTGTCCTGAACGCAGCATCGCGCAAGAGCGTAATGACGCCTTGAAAGCGAGCCTCGTTAGCTCGCAGCTCCTGGAGTAAAACAAACAGACCACCTCTGAATTACCTGGTGAATTACTGTAATTAAGAGGTGAACCATCATGTCTCCTTAGGAAAAGTACAATAGCTGCACTATTTGTGTCCACGTACCAAAGATGAATAAAGATCTTGAGTTTAACAGTACCTTCAATAAGAATGCTGTAGGCCAGGATGTGAGCCTTCTCCCACCATTTCTTCTGTCTACAGATAGCCGTGTAGACTCTACAGAGGGCTTGTGTGTAGTTTGAGCTGAGAACAGTTTTTTCAGACTTCAGTTTGTTTAAGATGGCCATAATCATATCATCCACCTGAGACTGAGGAGAAAATAAAACAACATACACAAAATACAGTCAGCTGGTGCACAATCCAATGGTATGGTTGTATATTTTTCAGCAAGTTATACAACAGATCATGAGAGGTGTCGACTTCACTGTTTTCTAAGCAACTGTATCAAATCAGATTCTGAATCTTCAACATTAGGAGGCTAACAACGCTCTACACAAGCAAACCAAGCATCATCTCTTAAGCTACAGCCCAAGTATTAAATGTGTAAGAAGATTATAGATATACTAACCGAGCTACATTTGCAAATCTCCGAGATGACCTCCTTCTCTTCATCTCTCAGAACAGGCTTTTTGGGCAGATTGCCAACATAAAGGTGGCTCTTAACAACAGGCAGCAAATCAAAACATTGGTTCTTAATTTTCTCTAAAGCATTCACTAGAAGGTCTTGCTCAGCAGCTTGTGCAGACAGTGGTGGTGTGCTACTTTTGAACTGGTCAATATTTGGAGCCTGGGGCGAGGTGGTTTCTCCTCCACTGCTCTTGGTCAGAGAAGGCACCTGCTCATGAGTAACGTCAGCAGAACTGCTTCCAAGCTTTGGGCATTTCCGTTTATCAGGCTGAGGCAAACTGACGGCCGGTCTTTTTTCTCCCCTCATCTCGGTCTTTGTGAAGGCTGTGGAAGAAGAGCTGATGGTTTTAAAGCCTGACGCCTGATTATCAGATGTCGTGGGCAGCGTTCCGCTCTCTGATGAACCGATGTTGAGGCCGACGTTTCCTCTGAGAATGCTCAGAGTCCGGGCACGGGCCGAAAGCTCTGGATACATGGAGTCGAGGATCCTCATTGAGTTTTCCTGAGGCGGACTGGCAGAAGCTGATGGGGGAGAATGATGTGCTTTAGAGGGCAGGCGGCCAGGAACAGGCAACGCGTGTTTCGGAGTGGCAGAGCCGAACTGCAGAGGAGATGAGAGGACTCCGCTTGAAGGGGTGGGGCTGTTAAGGGAGGAGGAAATTACCTCTTCACTGTTGGGTACTATGTGGACCTGGGTGGGAGTGGTAGGTGAAGCCACACGCTCCATGGGTGAAGGAAATGACAGTTTTCCTATTGCATGCCTTGGGTTGATTGATTTGCCTGCCTTTGGAGGTGTGCTCAGAGGGGTCAGGACAGGTGGAAGTGGGGGGCCCATTTCTGAGCGAACGTGTCCGATAAACTCTGGGGCTTGAGCGGCAGCTGGAACTCCTTCTGAGCTACATTTTCCTTCAATATTCGTAGGTGAACTTTGCACTTCATGCATTGTTTCATGTGTGTCTGAACATTCAGGTTGTCCATCTGTGGCAGAAGTCTCTTTAATGCATGAGGAAGTACAACCCGACTCTGTGCTGGCCAGAGAAAGCTGTTTGACAGACTCCGTTTCCATTATGTCTTCATGTGGAATGGGAGTCTCTTCGTTTTTCACTGTATGTTCTATGTCAACATCAGAATTACATTTTTCTGGGTCAGGCATCAAAGTCTGCGGTTCTACAATAGGTAAAAGGCACATTGGACTCAACTGTCTACAAACAGAATGTGTATTTTTCTCAAATGATGTACAATCGACAGTCACTTCTTCTGGTGAATTCGAAACTAAAGGTGCGCTATTAGACGTGGCTTCACTGATTGTTTTCTCTGTCTCAACATCCATTTGTAAAAGAGTTTCAGAACTGGAACCAGTATATCCCTCGTCAGAATGGAGCTCATCTGTGTTCTTCCTAAACAATGGAGATTTGTTGAAACTTGTAAGTTTACTGTGAATGTTTGGATCCGAGACTGTAACATCGATGTTTGCGGTTTTCTGTGCCGCAATTCCATCTGTCTCCCCACAAACCTGGATACCATCAGTGTTTTCCAGCATCTCTTCCAGGTTTATATTGGAGACACCACTTGTGCTGTCACTGCTGCTTGATTGAGTACACTCTGGCCATTCTGTATTTTCTGGGAGTTTCAATGCAGTGGTATCAGCACTGCTCTGACAAGAATCCAGATGACTTTTTTCAACTTCTGGGACATTTTTGGTCACACCGTCGTCCAAGAAGGACTCACTGCTTTTTGAAACCACATTTTCTGTTTCTCCTGAGATCGCGACTGCGTCACGTCCTCCGATTGACTCTTCACCATCAGCAGTGACCACGGCAGTATCAAGAGAGCTACTTGAGAAGATTGAGTCAATATCCATGTTTGTATCATTGTCCAAATGATCTTGTTTTGCAACTTCAAAATCATTGTCAGCTCCACTGCTGTTAGTACTCCTAATACATGAAACTATTAGACTTTCAGCATTTAAATGGGAATCTTCAACATTAACAGAAGAAGATGACAATAACGATGCTGTCTTCTCCTTTGGCAACGTGCCTTTTTCACAGTTTTTATGAGGTTTATCTGTTTGATTAGCAACAGCACATAACCTATTTTGTTCCAAGTCCTTTTCTTTGGAAACATGTTGGTATTCCTGTGTTGTAACATCCATCAAATCCACATTCTTCTGTTTCTGAAGTACAGATTTTGGACTGTTGTGGGTTGATAGTGATATGGTATCCACGGATTCTTCTGGTTTGAGAAAATGGGAATCTTCAAATGATTCAGGATGGCTTTTCTTGTCTCCACTATCCAGCTCTATAACTCCTGCCACCTCCTCCTGAAAGAAATTTAAATAGCAAATAAGAAAACAGCAACAAAATGAACTAAACTCTGAAACCAAATACTAACATTACAAATATACTTAGCACAAAAGTTAGAAAATTTGTGCTTGCTAGATTATTTCCTTGTTGTAACAAGGCTTCTTGGCAATAAGTCTTGGAGCAGGCACCTTATTGAGAGCACCTGGAAGTACCAGAAACTCAAAACAAGTGTCAATAGCAACAGCAAAATGCTGCTCATTTGGCACTATTTAAAAGTGAAACTACCAGGCTTTCCAATAGTATAAAATTTATTGCCAAGAAGCATTGTTACAACAAAGAACTAATCTACCGAACACAAATTTCTTTATGTCCTGATGCATCTCAGTAATCCAGGTAGAAAAATCAAAAAGAAAAATAAGTAAGTCTTTAAATTTCTTTACTTTTGTGCAAAGTTTATTTGAACTGAAGGTAAACAAAACTGCTAAAATAAAATAATGATAATAATAATAACAAAACCAAATAAGGCAAAACTCTCACCAGGTCTTGTAGTGGAGATATGCAGGGAGGCATTGGCTTAAACAATTCCAATATTGCATCAAAAGAAACTTCAGGAGTGTTGTTATTTTTGGGGAGTGAATCTTCAAGTTTTTGTTGCTTGGATGATCGTTTTCTTTTATTGCAATCGCCTGTGCCTTTCTTGCCACTGAAGCGCTGAGGAGAAGCTTGGTGCTTGGTGACGTCCTCTCTCTGAGGAGACGAGTTTGACGGTGTGTCGGAGGCTTTGGCCTGGATGAGGTGGCTGTCGGCTCCACTGCTCGTCTGAGAAGCAGAGAGTGAAATTCTACTTGGGTTAGATTTCTGTTTGGCTTTTGGAGACGAGCGGAGGACGTGTTTAGAAATGGGCTCTGAAACAGAAAAAAAAAAACTGAGGAAGTGCCTTGTAAAAGAAATACAATCAACAGTAAAAATTTGAATTTTGCTGATAATAACATCAAAATAATTAATGAAAACTCACCAGGCAAATGCAACAGGTTTGCTGATTGCTCTGTCTCTGGCTCCACACACGACCATAAACTTTGCAGCAGCACTCGTACCTTTTCTGAGAAGTTCCCAAAACAAGACAAAAAAACAAAACAATAAAAAAAATGTTTAAATTTCATCTGCTATAAAACAAATATATCAAATACATTTTTAAAAAGCGTACAAACACCATACCTTTGTCTACTTTCGGTTCTGCGGGTGCTCTTGTTTGAGTTACCGTGCTTCTACATTCTTATTGAGAAACAGAACAAATGTTATTTCGATTAAAAACGCTATTTACTTTTATAATCTAAAATACGTTGCTTATGTTGAACAGTAACTGTTCAGAGGTCATAGATTTTTTTCCCTTAAACATACTAAAAAATACTCATAATGTCAAGTTTGGTTTAACAGAGGCTGCTGTTTTGAGTTATAGGTGCATTAGCTGTTTGTTTAAAATAAAATAAAAATTGTTGAAATAAATAATAATTGTTAAGTACAGCCCTGATATTTACCTTTACTTCTCTCTCGTTCCAGTTTCTTTAGTCTGTCCTACAAAAAAAAAAAGAAAAAAAAAGCAAACACAAATGGTCAGTTAAACACTTTAAAATACTTTATCTAGCAGAAAAGCCCTTACTTTACCTGGAGGTCATAAATGTTGTTTTCTAGCATAAGCTTCTCCTTGGTTAAATGATTTATCTGATGATTTTTTTGGCAAATTGAGTCTGAAATAAAGTTTAAAAAATGTTCAGTTTATCCACTAAACAAGCAGAGCAAAATCTAATCAGAGTGTGATGTTCCAGAGCTCTAAAACTCACCTTCAAGCTGTCTCACTTTATTTTCAAGATTATCCTTCCTGGAAACAAGATCACAAAGATTTTAAATAACCTTTTTATACAGATGTATCCCTAATATGACAAAAACATTGTTAAAAAATGCTACAATTATTATATTATTATTTATGGCTGATTGATTTTAAAAAGTAAGTTTGAAGCACAACTTACACGTTTGTCAGTTTGTCATTCTCTTCCCTCAACTTCTCAGCTTTATCCACTTCTGCTTGACATTTGTTCAAAGACGCCTGAACAGATTTAACATACATTTGGTGTACTAAATATGACAAGTAATGAACAGGTTTCTGTGAAAATAAATTTTATATTAAATAAAAATAGAGCTATGGTCCTCACCTGAGATTTTAACAACTCATTTTCAACAGCAGATTTTTCTCTCTTCAGTTGTGCATTTTCCTGTGACTGTTGTTCTGTCAAATCTAAGAGTTAACAAAAGTATTTTACAATTTTAAGTGATTATTTATATATTTCTAAGGAGAGTACGGTAATCAGTATTTGTGTGGAAATTACCATTCACACATTTCATCTGGTCTTCAAGCGTCTTACTCCTGAGAGGGTAGGAAACATAATTAAACTGCAGTGACAAAAAGCTTTATAATCTATGATGAAAAAGTAACTTACTTGGCCACAATGTCACTGTTCTCCTGCTTTAATTCTTCCATCTCTTTAGAAAGCTGTTCATACGCCTCTATAGCATGCTGCAGTGATTAAAAAAAGTTAAAAATTTTACAGCTATTCAAGGAGGTTTTGGAGCCAAGCAGCAAAGTACGGTGACATGGACAGCAATGCGTAAGGACACAGCATACCATCTTTTCTTCCAGCTCTGCCTGTATAGAATCATAATCTGAAGTCTTTTTCTCCAGTGTGATCAACTGGATCTGCAGTTCTTTCAGCTGTTGTTGAAGCCTGACTGTGTCGCTGCAGAAAACACAATGAGAGATTAATGTGTAGATCCACTTGCAAGAAAATGCATGGTCGATTTTGCCTGTGCACGTGGGGGCTGCACAATATATCGTCATCGCGATAATAGCCTGTGTAATATGCATATCGCAACAACTGCATAAACTGCAATAAATGGTTGACTCAAAAATTTGCATTTATGCTTTTTTTCATTCAGATGGAAGCTTGAAATATTTCACCAATCAAATAGAACCCTTCATGTATTTGGTCAATTAAAAAACAAATCCGGCTGGAATGGAAATGATTATTTTTTTATGTTGTTTTTTGGGCTTTGAACCCAGAGCAGAAAGACATCAACACTACATATACGTACATATTTTTTCATTTATCGCAAGTCATATCCTCATCACAATATTAAGCACTGTTATCGCACATCGCAGGTTTTCCTAATATTGTGCAGTGCACACTGTATTTTATGACTTAATTACCATACAGACCATTGATTTTGGAGGTTACTTCATTTCAAAAAGAATAACACCTATGTTTTATAAAATCTAGTTATGTGTTCTTGAGTCCTAAAATACTTCATGAAAATATCTACACAGTAAAATCATGAATAATATAATTAATAAATGAGTGCAATGTCACTTTTTAAATCAAACACATTAATAAAATTTGATTTAGCATTAAACCTGAAGTTGGGCATTGTAATATATGTTGTAAGTATTCAGTTATCAAATTGCTATAAGTAAAAGAAAAAATACCTGCGTGTAATACATAAAATAACTTTGTAAAGCTGTAGATCTCAAAAGCTAGCGATGTTGACATAAATAATACCTGCCCGGTGTTGATCAGTGAAGCCAGTGTGTTGATAAATACAGTAGTTCAATAACTTGTTCCAAAAATATTGACATATAACAGTACCTGATTCTAAATACATGAAAATATGTTTTCTGAAAATATCTCCGCAAATATGGAGTTACAGCGTTGCAATGTCAACTGTTTGATACTCACTCTGAAATTAGTATCTTCTGTTTAAGTGCCAGAAATGACGACACATATTCTGTCAGGCTCTGCGGGAAAAGGGAGTCAGGAAAGAGCACAAAACAAACGAGTAAATTCGTGTTTACAAATGTACTTATTCGAGCTTATTACGAAAAGGTTAAATGTTTCCATCACGGTTCACATCGTAGCTTAAAAAAAGGGAGAATGTCTGACCTGGTGCAAAATAGAACAATTTGCGCAGTTTCCAATGGCCGCATCCGCAGCAATTGTTGCCATTTTAGACAGACTGTCTCCCGGCATCATGGTGGTATTCGTAACTTTACCACTGTCAACAAAAACAATATAAAATGACCACCGTTTCTCGGTGCCACATTAATCAGACTGTTCAAAATAACATCACAGTTTTCGTGTCTCCCACGTTGATCAAGGACCCTAAGCTGAGGGAGACCCAAAAGGAAGCTTATCGACTGCCTGTAATAAATGCAACAAATATATATTGTTTTGGCTTCATAACAATAGTATTTTAATTTATGCCTGTATTCGAGTTAAAATAAGCATTTATTAGTTTTTAAATGTGCATGAGTCATTTTTCTGTAGCTTAAATGTAAATTTTAAAGGCAATGCACATTTGTTGCAGGCATTATCTTAAGATGGCGGAAATGAATCTACCGTAAACATCAGACTAATCAGACCGCATGGACCGCTTCCACGAGCCGTGGGGCCGCCATCTTGGAACGGTCACCCGCTCCACTCTAATCTGTCTGACAGGGGCAATGAAGTATCATCACCAATGCATGCGACTAGTTTCTCCATACAGGAGGCGTATGTGTGTGTGTGTATATATATATATGCAGCGGGTAAAATAAGTATTGAACACGTCACCATTTTTCTCAGTAAATATATTACTAGAGGTGCCAATGACATGAAATTTCACCAGATGTCGGTAACAACCCAAGTGATCCATACATACAAAGAGATCAAACCATAAATGTCCAGAAATGAAGTTATTTGTAAT
>NW_013952420.1:3362689-3367466 GCF_001266775.1 Austrofundulus limnaeus
TATATAAACAGATCTTTGCAAACTAAAACTGTGAATGTATTTTTAAATCTAATATTTCAATCTGTGTTTTTTTCCACCAACTATTCAATCTTTTGGGCAGATAAAAAAAAGCAAAAAACCAGATCCTAGTATTGATAGATTGAAAAAACAAACAAACAAACAAACAAACTGAAATTTATTTTAAAATGTGTGCCTATAATCACACAGAAGAATTCAGTTTAAAAACTTAATGTAATTCTTTTTAGGATTTATAGGAAACATCAAATATTTAAGAATAATTATATTTACAAAAGTTTATAATAGCTTATTTTGTTTGTTTTTATATTATGAAATTGTGTTTTTATTAATGCGTTTATAAATCTAAACTCGGACATTGTTTATGTTCTTAAGAAAAAGTTTAATTTTTTCCACTTTGTGTTAAATATTGTTGGTAAATATTAAACTTGTTCGAAATTTCATTATAAAATTAATTCTAATGAGGTAAAAACTGTTCATTTTGTAAATAAAAAGTTGTTAATGATGATAATTCTTAATAAAGTTTTGGGTTTTGTTCAGTGAACAGCAGCAGCTCACAACCTAACCACTAGAGGGCGGTGTGTTAATTTTGTTTTGTGTGAATTTTGTTTTCTGTTAACAGTGATTCCCAACCAGGGGTACATGTACCCCTTGGTGTACGCGGGCATATTACAGGGGGTACGTGGATAAATTTCCCAGGTGTGTAAATAAATAAATAAAAATAGGACTGAGATTTGTAGGGCCCTATTCTGCAATGCAGACATTGCATATGGAATCACGGAATTAAACAAAATGGAATCCATTGGTGGGCAGCACTAATCTAAAAATTATTTCTTCTAGCCCTGTGGTGGAGTGGTTAGGGGAGTCGTTCTGGAACTGGAAGGTCACCGGCTCGATCCCCAATCCAGCCGTTTCATTCGTTGTGTCCTTGGGCAAGACACTTCACCTGCCTTGCCTACTGATGGTGGTCAGAGGGTCTGGTGGCGCCGGTGCATGATAGCCCCGCATCTGTCAGTGTGCCTCAGGGCAGCTGTGGCTACAATGTAGCTTACCAGCATCAGTGTGTGAATGTGAGTGTGAATGGGTGAATGTCTAAAGCGCTTTGGAGTCCGGAGGGACTTGATAAAGCGCTATATAAGTTCAGTCCATTCACCATTACCATTAGCCCTAAAACACCAACTTATATCATGTTATAACGTCATTCCCTCATCAAAAACGTGCCTAGAGACAAAAGCAAAACAGAGCGAACACACACATCAGGAAGATGGTGAAACAAAAAACAAGACTGAACTCTGGCTGGAGAAGTGCATCTGATGAGGCTGTTCATCCCAGCTTATTGTTTTAGCTGCTGACAAGCAAACGTTTCTGATATTTTTCATAGACAGGTATCTTAAAGAGAAATTATAGTCTGCAAAACAAATTAAACAAAAAATCAGTTAAACATTTCAGTGATTTCCTATTAATAATTGTCAAACAATAAGTCAGTATTAATTTTGTTTCAAACAAGTCATAATTAAACAAAAAAATAAATTTATGATTTTTTCCCCCCTCAAATGACTGAAAGAACTGTTGAAGTGTTTGTCAGACTGTAGCAGTGTGGGCAGTGAATGTGCAGGAAAGATTATTTAGGTCAAATGTAACTTTGCAGGAAACTAATATAACAAATTCATCTTTCTGTGGTTAAAAGCAAGTTGTATTTCCTAAATATAAAGTACTAACAATTCGTAAATATAGTTGGTGATACGTATATACAGTAGATTGTCCTACTGAGCTATGGGTTTAATTCAAAATGTGCCTACGGTATTGTCAGTAGATGGAGATGTTGCACTGGTTATTACCATTTTTATCCCCCCTCTATCTCTTTTTTAACTACACACACACACACACACACACACACACACACACACACACACACACACACACACACGTTAACACTGCAGCTCTATTTCTATTTGGCCTGATTCTGTGAATCAAACTATACAATTAGTCACGCAAACACATATAATTATAGTTCATTTTGAGTAACTTCAAATGTACAATGATAGATTTACTGCAAATTTTAATAGCATAATTTTACTTTTCCACTAGTAATGTAGAACAAAACAACATTTATACATGACCTCTTAAGTGGTTTGTGCATAATCAGGTCCAGACATTATAGCAACTCGTTTATACATGAACTCAGAAACATGGTCCACAAGACAGACAATATCAGATTGCTATATATTTACTGAAAAAAAAAGGAAAGCAATACGTATGTTTTCACCAGTTTGCTGTTTAGCAATAAAAGAAAAAGAGGTAAAGAGTAAAAAGGCAGGCTTTAGATAAATATTTGCACACAATGTCAAAACTCGACTAATTTCTGACACTTGTGTTTTTATATCCTGCTCACCCGGATAACTTTAAGACACAAGGGTCTTTGTGAAAAGGTTCTGTGGCTCTGAGCTGTGATTACGCACATTTATTTGGAACCTTCTCTGCTGTGGGTATTCCAGCATGTCTCCTGTATTTATATGGTTCTGATGGAGGTTGAGAACAAACTGAGTTGGATAACATTTAATCCAGCAAGGCCCATAACAGGTAATTAACCAATACTTCCTAAAGTCACACTAAGCTATTCTGGAAAGATGCGACTTATCATACCTTTGTGCCACTTTTTTTTTCTTCCATAGTCTTGAATTGTGTGGCAGCAGGTTTTGATCCCAGCTGAGTGGAAAGTTTGTCGGTGCATCCTGATGGAATGATAATAGGCCTGTAACTTCAGATGAACCTTGCTGTCTGAGTGCTGCCTCCAGGCTAAAGCACCACCTCTCTCCACACAGATGCAGTGAAGAGATAGCCTCGCTCCTTTAAAGCTGGAAAAGGTGAGTGCTGTGCAAGCTTTCTATCTTCCTGTCTGCCCCTCACAGATAATCTGTTTGTGTTACCGGACATGAGAAAGGTAACATTTTGGATGTGGCCAGATTTGTATCTACCACCTTTGTTATCTACAGGAAGCCGTTGTCTGATCTGTATCTTTGTATAAACAAAATGCTTCAACCTTTTCATGCCTTCCTTCTTGTGTGGTTTGAGCTGCTTTTGTTTAATATGAAAAAAAAGAAAGTTTTTTTTTTGCATCTTGGAAAAACTCGCAGATGTAAAAACACAGAACTTGGCCAATGACTGCTGAGAGGTCGTTAAGAAAGAAAAATGGCTTGTTCTTGTCCTTGTTTACTGTAGACATCTTTATCCTCTCTACTCTCCATCTGAAGGTCTTAGGACTGTGCCCCATGATTACAACAATGGTTATTTTGTTTTAACCATCTGCGTCTCTGTGCCTAGTAATGAGATGACTAAAGAGAACAGTCCAGACCTGATATGTCATAAGTGTTGAAATGCCTAATACCATGTTGGCATCTCTGTGTCGGAGCCCTGGATTAGGTGTTGCACATCACTGCACACTGAAAACTGGTTTTGAGCATTATAGGCTTCAACACGCTGGAAGGAACTTCATGGTTCCGTATGCTCCGCTGCATGATCAGGGATGGCCTCGTTTTGTTTCTTTTCAAAAAATTTTTTTAAATATGACGTGTTGTGCATCAGCCACACAATGAGATTTGTATTTTTTTTAAACTTTGGGTCATTTAAATATCTTCAGATCCAGATTTTTCTCAGACCAACACAAAGGCAGTGCGCACAGTTCAGAGATTCTTTCTTACCAAACACGTCATAAACTTGTTTTTTAAACCTGTCTTTTATAAATGCGTCATGTTTGCAAACAATTCTTACATTTTCGTTGGAGGGTGCTCTAACGTGGCATTGTTCATTTTGCTATTCCATTTAATCCACTTGAAATTGCAAAGGATTAGAATAGATCCTTCCGAAGTGGACTTATTTGGAAAACTTTTAAACAAATTACATCTTACTCTCTCTTCAAATAACCTCAGTTTGGACAAAAAGTTTATTTTTGATTAGACAGATTTGCTAAATACTTAGACCAATGCGCTTTGCTGTCTCAACTCCCATCTCAAAATTTTTTATGGCAAAACATGAGACTGCCATACTATACCATACCATACCATACCGTACCATACCATACCATACCATACCGTACTGTACCGTACAGTACCATACAGTACCGTACCATACCGTACAGTACCGTACCGTACCATACCAGCTTTATTTAGAAAACACTTTAAACAGCCACATGATCAAAGTGTTGTACAGAGTATTGAATTAAAGACAAAATAAATTACATAACAGAAATTACACAGCATAAAATACAAATAAAATTAATAAAAAGACATAAAACCATAAAAGCAAGCATATGCATTCCAGCAGACATTTTACAATTTTCCTGCTAGACATTTTCAATACTGCACATTTTTGGAACTAACCACGGAATTCACGTTTGGCAGTGATGTAAGGGTGTGTGAATTTGGGTGAACGTCTATGAAATGTTTGAGATTGTAGTCTTTTTGTTGGACAGTAATTTCTTTCAGCTCCACTTGAATGAGCCAATAAGTCACCAGTCCGGTCAGAATTGCATAATTGCTCCAAACTAAGGTGGATCAAAGTGCTATCAACAGGTAAGATTAAATGTACAGCGGGTAAAATAAGTATTGAACACGTCACCATTTTTCTCAGTAAATATATTACTAGAGGGGCTAATGACATGAAATTTTCACCAGATGTTGGTAACAACCCAAGTGATCCATACATACAAAGAAATCAAACCATAAATTTGTAATAATGTGGAAAGGCGCAGGGAAAAGTATTGAAC
>NW_013952420.1:3369311-3379923 GCF_001266775.1 Austrofundulus limnaeus
TTATAAGTCTGTTCTGATTTACTCCCATTCACAGATTCAGTCTCAATTAAAAAATTTAAATCAAACAAAAAAATATTAAAACTTGGATTAAATAAGTTTAAAATGTACAAAACGAAGACTATACCATGTGTGTTGCAGACAGATAATAACATGAGACAAAGACTGAGTTAAGTCATGTTTAAATTTGCAAACTTACATTACAGCTGGTAAATCACAAAGTTACAAAGCTGAGTAATGAAAACCACGGAAAGACAAAGCAGCAGTTTGGACTACGAGGATTAGAAACGTGGAACAACTATGACAGTGACACTGATCGCACGTTGAAAGGCAAACTCGTCAGGGTACGATGACAGCATCCGTCCCAGTTAAACACATCATCAGAAGAAATTCAACGGAGGAGATTACCTTTCCATCCTAAGCCTTTTTCCATTTAGCAGGTATCCATTTACAGCTTAAAAGTTTATTCCCCCTCATAGAGGAAATTCAGCCACACTTAAGCCAAACAGAATGACACACAATTGTTAATGCTATTTGGGTGACTGTACGTTGTTGGAAGTCATTATGCAACAGAAAAAAAAAATCACCTGTGAGTTTTTTGTGAGATTTAATGCATTTTTGAGCATTTTTAACACACAACATTGTATAATGATGTTACGGAACCCACGAGGGGACATCAGAGACTTTTTACTTATTTATTTTTATTTTTGTGTTCCCACACAAAAGTTTTGCATTGAAAAGTAAACTGTAACACATTCAATACAGTACAGATACCAGTGTCAATACTGCATTGGTATTGGTTCAGAGTATTGGGGAACTTTGTACAAGTATAAATGTTTATAAAAAAATGCGAGTATCAGGAACCACTATTTTGTGGGATAGTTGCCAAACCAAAAAACAGCAACAATGGAACAGACACAACACCCGTGTTTTGAGATTCATGAAACTGGTCTTAAATATAAGGATATTCAGTCTGTGCTGGCCAACAGGCACACGTGTCATATCAGGAGCAACATATGAACACATGTGTAAGCTAACAAAAAGACACCATCATTGCAAGGATTCTTCAGATTTGTTAATACTGCAAAACTTTACAGTTAGAATGCAGACAGAAAAAAAAATCAAGGTACTAGAAAATTAATGAGTGAGAACGCAAAAGGAAAAAAAATCCTCTGATGGCCCTTCTGTGGTTCCGTACAATATAGCACTTCAAAATTCTGACCAGTGACTTTTTAAATAACATACACAAATGGTTCCTCTTAAAGACTTTCTCTTGAAAGTTGCATTTCTATCTAAATAAATCACATGGATGTGTTTGTCAGTATGTAATGAAATTTAATACACAATATTCAGCTAGTTTAAAAAAAGATGTTTTTATGTGGCTTATAAATACAGCCGTCCAGCAATGCTGCCTTGTAAAGCAAATAAATAAAACAAACAATTCGGTAACACAATTTTTTAGTTCTTTCCTGACTCCTTAAAATACTGTATCCCACTGTGAAATCAAAGAGACAAACTGTAGCACCAATGTGTGAGAACATCTGTTCACACAACCCTTTCCTCTGTCAAAACAGCTGTCAAGTTGATTAACTTTTTTTAAGCAATCTGGTATTTTACTGCACTTCAGGAATTATAGTTTGACTGATTTTAGTTGGTAAACTTTGGACAAGTTTATACATTGCCCATTTGGAACATCCCTTTTCACTGTCAGATCTCGGACTTACAACAAGTACAGCGCATATCAGAGCATAACAGCTGAGTGTGGCAGTGTATAAACCCTCGTCTACAGCTGGATGGCCATTATTAGCTGCTGTTTAGACACACTAGTCTTGTTAGTTTTAATCAAGTTTGCGATTTCATAGTTTTTTCCCATAATTCTCCTTTTTACTTGCACTTTTCTGATCACATTCCTTCAGTTTGATCAGAGTCACCAATCCAGATGTTCGGCAATGCAGAGAAAAGAAACCGCAACACTCTTGAACAGCTGTAGAAATGTACTTTTTTCAGTGCTCACTTGCTCAAGACAAAAATCACATCTTATCAAATATAGTCGTTTGACCATCTTAGCTACATATGTGCCTGCGCCACAGACAGTCACTCCAAATGATTACAGGTTGGAATTTGAACACGAGTGGCAGCACTGCTTGCCGTAGAACTTGTGGTTACAGACTCCGTGCTGGGGCACCAGGTAGCACCAATTGAAGTAGTCCCTGCAAGTGAGGTCTGTGGAAGAGCAGAAAAGGTAAAGTAAACTATATGTGTAAGCTTGTCACTACTTTGAAGACGTCATATGAACTAAAGTACCTTTCTTTTCTGGTTGCGGGCAGAAGTTGGTGTTACAGGCCTGAGACGTTGCAGGTTTAAGATACAAGCTGCAGCCAGAAGAAGGTTTACCCTGAACTTGACATTGGACTGTTCTGGTCTGAACTCCTCCTCCACATGTTACTGAGCACTGTACAAGGAAACAAGGTTGCAGTGATGAAGACAATCCTGTCAATCACCAAAACGTGATGCAAGCCTAAAATAGGTCATCTGTGAAATCCGGCTTTATTCTAACTCACCTGAGACCAGGGAGATGAGTTCCACTTTGATGAAAGTGAAGTATGAGGGAGCGGTGCAGAGTGATAGGAGAAGTGGGGCGTCCTCCATTGATGGACTGGGGGAGTTGTGTGGGTGGGACACTCAGCCAGGATGCAGGGCCTCTGGAGCTCCGCTGTGGGCTTGGGAATTTGGTAGCACTTCTTGGCAGCGAGCTCCCTGTATTTTCCTGCCGTGTCCTTTAAAACGCAGGTTGGAAATTCAGTCAGAAGCAGCAAATGCCATCAAGAAAGCTGTCACTCTCCTCTACAATTCTGACAATTTTGCAACAACATAAACAAAGCAGATACAGACCTTCTCTGCACACTTGACGAGGCGGGCCTGATAGCCACGACCACATGTTGCTGAACACTGAACATGAGGAACAGGACAGAAAGAAATAAATTGAGTAAGTATTCGTGTGTACAGCTTTTTCCTATATTTTCACTATCGCTGACCATCTTTATTACTGAATTTACCTGTTGCCATCGGGAGACGAACCACTGGACCTTCCGTTGTTTCTGGCAGCGTTTGAGGAAGCAGGATTCTTGACCGGCAGGTTTCTGCACACCTGAACACTCGCCGTCTGGCAGTGTGCTAGTCTGCACACCTGGGCCGCTACTCGTACACAGAACAGTTCTCTTCTTCAGACCGTTGCCACACTTACGGGAACACTGCAAATAAAAATAAATAAATAAATAAATAAAGAGAGACACGAGGTTCTTTTGTAGTGTTATTAAATATTTTTTAGCAAGACACTGCATGCAGAGAGACATTTCTCATTAGTGTCCTGGTTTCCTCGACACGAGGCAGACCTTGCAATGTCTGACCTGGTAGTTCTCTGTTCACACTCATCATATATCATGAGGTAGGCAGTTGGCATTAATAAACTTGCCTAAGAACCAACACTGTATGATGTTACAAGCCCATGAAATAAATGTCCCATTTATTTTTATATACCATTATTTAACCAGGCAAGTCCTGTTAAGATCACAGATCTCTTTTTCAAGGGAGGCCTGGGCCTGAAGGCAACCTATTGTACATGTTTTTTAGGGGTTGGGGAAACTGGAGCAAAGAAAACCCACGCAAGCACGAGGAGAACATGCAAACTCCGCACAGAAAAGCACCAGGTCCGAATCGGGGATCGAACCCAGGACCTTCTTGCTGTGAGGCGCCGAGGTTAACCAGTGATCCGCCGTGCTGATCCATGCTGGATTCAAACCCTGGTCTCCTGCCTGGGAGTCTGATGCCACACCAACTTTTGTCATTTCCATGCCTCGCGTTTTTAAATAAAGCATGCTTCAAAATGTACAGCTGTGGAATAGTGTACTATGTCATTTGGTAAGGGTACATCATAGAAAGAGGTTGAAATTCACAAAAAAAATGTGAGATTTTTTTTCTATACACAACAATGGGCTTGGGAAAAAAGTAGAAAAAATATAACTTGTGCTTTTATGGTAGAAACATTCAATATTTGAACAAGTCACAGATTGCTTGATGTTACATGACTGAACAGGCATGTTAATATCTTTAGCATTGATTTTTAAAAAAATATTTCTCTACTGAGTGTTCAGCTCACAGCTGATGATGTCACTCCGGAATTTCATAAGTCTAAACTTCACAAACATCTTGCAAACATAATGTTTTTACTCCCACTCCAGTCCGTACATAAAATATACATAAAAATGTAGACATTTTGTATTCTGTCATCCATTGTGGCTTTCACTGTTATGGGACATAAGGTCTATAAGACATCAATGCACTGAACTGTGCAATAATGTTTGAGGAGAAAAAGTAAACTAGAAACCTATATTTGGTGTAAAACACCAGTGTCAAAAGTTTAACAGAGACAAATGACCAAACACATTGTAAAGGAGCTAAAGCAGAACAAAAAGCAAGACGTCTCGGTGGGATCGTTTATGGTTTAGAGCTGCTGAGATCACTGTCATAAAATGTGTTGAAGCTATCAAAACAAAGTTCCACTTAACAACACATGCACAGAGGCTAGACGAGAAACTTAAGTGTTTTTCCAGTTTTGCTGTAACAGAAATCTGTTCTTAAATCAGTTCTTAAATGAATAAAATGATTTGCTGCTGTCATGGATGTGCTGCTTGCTGCTTGACATGCTTACCTGCGACCACGGCCCGGTGGTCCAAACTGGTGGACAGCTGTGTGTGTTGCAGGCCTGCCGTCTAACAGGGGCTAACTGGGCGCAGCCAGAGTCAGCAAGGACGTCTGTGTTGATCTGGCTGGTTTTCTGGACACACCGGACCAGCCGTGCCTGCTCCCCTCCTCCGCAGCTCCGGCTGCACTCCCCCCACTCTCCGACAGACCAGCTGGGACAACAAAACACAAGCCTGCTGAGTAAACATTAACAGCTCCTCCATCACTCACTCAGACAAGCCTGAAGAACTTCATGATAACTATATATTTGTAGCCGCTGTAGACGGACCCCCCGTGTTACATTGAAGGTGCTTTTTTTTGGTTTTGGTGATGTGTTTGTAAGTTTCAATGTAAAAGTCACTTATTAGAAAAACTACATTTGTGTTGCTCCTTATTTTTATGTGAGGGTTCATAATAAATTAGCTTAATTCTAACTATTACACTTCATATTTGTCAGACTCCAAGCACACTGGCTCCACAAAGTTTTAGGCATTTGTTCATGGATTAAAGGCCAGCTGGTTAAACTGTAACCTAAGCTGCATTTTAAAAAAGTAACCCTCCCCAGCCTGTCCAAACCTAGCCTGCATCGCCACTAAAACTAAACATCAACACATAATTCTCTTGGTATTTATATTGAACACAAAATATGCATAACTTCAAAACATCTTCTGGCTCAAGATATGTTGTATGTTTAGTTTCCGTCAGGGTGCTATTTCTCAACTTTTGACTGTGAGGTTTATGTCCCCCCCCCCCCACCCCCACCTCAGCAGAATGTCATCAATCAGCTAATCCCCAAGACTTCTCGCTTCTGTAAAGTTTGTTGAATCTTTTCCAGCTGAGCCAAAACTCATGGTTCAATCAACTCAATCCTTCATCACACATACAGTATTATACCGTCTCCCTCTAACACACCTTAATTTACCCAAAACATCTCCCCTAAACAAGCCAAAATTCAGCCATCAGCACGAAAAGTTGTATATTAACAATCAAAACTTCTAAACTGTATTTGCAGTAATTAAATACTGGAATGCTGTGTATACTGAGTGGAAAGAGAAAATCTAAATGATTGTATCAAAGCAGTACGGAATATATATATTAAAACAGGAGATAGTCCATCTGATGTTACATTTGTTGGGACTTGTCAAAAGGAAATGTCATAAAATGATGATTTCATAGAGGATTAGGAGGATGTAGAGATGAAAGTCTGTTTATATGGCTTAACAAGTGATCAGACAATGTACAGCTTGTGACATTTATGTTGATATATTTGAGCTTTAAATTTTTTCATTTTATTTTATTTTTTCAGGGATAGTACAACAAAACATTAACACCTATTGGCAACAGATGCAGCATACACAAGCCTTCTAAAAGCTAGTTTACAGCCCTCGTCCCTGGTTAGGCTTTTTGATCTGAACAAAATAAAAGTTAAGAAAATGAGTACAGCGCAGTTACAATGACACAAATTAAATACATAAAAATATGTGTCCAGATGAAATTTCAGTGTCCACAGTGTTGTTCTTTCAGTCAGTGAATCAGTTTTGTTGTAAAAAGTCTCATGTCTGGCAGTGACTTTAGATCCTGAGGTAAAGTGTTCCATAAATGTGATGCTTTGACTGAGAACCATGATTGTCCATTTAAATATTGCTTTCACAAAAAAGGTAAGAAAGTTATCAAAACTCAGCAAATGGTATTTTTTTAAAATAATTTGGCAATGATGCCACTTCACTGGTTTCTGATTAAATATTTTTAGGGTTTGCTTGTATAATGACATTAATGGCTTTATGATAGATTTTGAGGCCTGGCCCCAGATGATAGAACAGTAAGACATATGTGATAATACCATTGCATGCATATACATTTGAGCTGCTTTAGATATACAGGGTCTTATCAAACAGAAACAGATTATATTAGTCTTGATAATCTTTGAAATTTTTTATGCTAAATGTTTTAAACATGATAATCATCTTTAGTTTGGAGTCTAAAAATAACCCCCAGATATTTGAACTCAGATAATTCCCTGATTTCCTGATGGTCCATATTTACTTTAAACTAGGGTTGGGCATAATCATATTGTGTGCAATTAATTGTCAGAAAAACATTGATCGATAATTTTTTGGCACTTGACGATTAATACGATTAATACCACAAGGCAGAGTCCGCTTGGTGCTCCTCTCCGCTTCAAATATGACTAACATTTAAAAAAAAGTTCTGTAATTTATTTATCCATCAACACAAATTAAAATTTGAAATATAGCCTGAAGTCTGTAATTTTGACACAATTCGGAACAGATTTTGATGAAGAGCAAATCTTTCCCATTAAATTGGTCATGTGACCAGGACATAAGTGTGTCCAGGGACTCCAGGGGATTAATTGTCAAATTAATCGTTATTGGCTAAATACACCATTTAATGGTGATTATTTTTTTTGCCAATATTGCCCAACCCTACTTTAAACTCTATGTCTTTGGCAAGGAATGTATATTGCTCACCCCCTTTACACCAAAATGTTCAGCTAATAGTATTTCATGATTGGAACTTTAACTTTAATTATTGTTTTTATTTGTTTGTTTGTTTGTTTTACATTCTAAAGGCTAATGGTGCGTTCACACCAAACGCGATTTCAGCATCAGGAGCATCAGGTTTACATGCAAAGTCTATGGTGGACGCGCTTCAAGCAATGTAGGGAAGTGCTGCGGCGCCTCAAGTGCGATTAGAGCAACGCGATTTGAACTATTTGAACGATCTGAGCGTTCGACGTGCGGAGGCGCAAATCGCTGAAGTTAGAAAATCTGAACTTTTGCAGCTCGACGCGCCGCATCAACCAATCAGAGAGACTCCACTGTGTGACCTAGCGACATATTTCCCGACGGGACAGTTTACTGAATGATGTCCACTAACCTGAAACAGACGGAGAGGAGCTCTTTAGCTGAAATCGAGTGCCTGCAGTCGGTGTCCTGACAGGAGATATCAGCACCAATGCGTGGAAGCGACTCATCAGACTGGAAAAAATAGTCCTGAAAGCGAGCTGTGAGCCTCTACTCTGAATTATCTGGTGAATTAATTATGAATTAATTATCTGATGAATGTGACATGCTCTTGCTCTCTGTAAATAAAGTAAAGCCACTTCCTCGTCCGACAGAGCCCGACAGAGGAGGGACGGGCGGGGAGGCTCTTGTCGTGCAGCGCTTCAAGAGCTGTCCTGCGTCTGACCTCAAAGTGCACAAGCTTCAAACTTCAGCGTTGGCTGTGATTTTGAAGCTGAAATCGCGTTCTGTGTGAACGCACCATAAGAGACGTAAAATGGGAGCTTGGTTGTGGACTGAGGTCCAGAAAGGAGCTTTGGGTAAATAGGTGGTGCTTTGTACCAGCAAGCATTTAGGCAGCTCCACATGAGATTCAAGAATTTCTCAAACATGCATGAATGAGTCAAAACAACACTCTGGGTACGTGTTTGATGAGGACATGATGTTAAAGCTCAAAAGCTTAAAAGATGTCGTCAACAAAAAACTTGTCCATCCAGCCTTATACACAATGCCAGAGTCTGACCCAGACCAAGAGGAAAATGAAGATGCAGAACTGCAGATTTACAAAATCAGTTAGCTGGAAGTCTATGTCCTTGTATAGCAGTTCTACAGCAAATACTGTGATTTTATAGTTCAGATAACATAATAGACAATGTAGAAAACAGAATAGACAGAAAAACATGACCCAAACAGAATATAAAGATATCTACGCAGCACCAGGAGAGACCTAGAAACTCCCAAAAACACAACATGAAGATGGGATATTACAGCTTCAGGATAGAAGACTGGTGCCATGAATCTATCACTATAATCACTTCAGAGGAACAGCAATTTACACATTAAAGCCACATCATCTTAAAGGCATTTTGTCACCTTGGTTACCATGAGTCTCAGTGGTCTCGGTAACCCTCCCTGGCCAGTAACACTGGGATCAGACATCTCTGTAAAGACGGATACTTGTGGCATTAATAACCTCTGACCAGTGTTATTAATTTTAACTTTATGTCTAAGCTTGAACTTTCACGCTATCACTGGAAGATTTGTTTTTATCTTTGCTTGCCTTCACATACACCCAAACTATGAAATGAAATGATATCAGATTCTAATTAAAAGCAGGCACTGAAAACCTTTTTCCATGATGTAATGCATGTTTAGTCCAACTTACCGGGTGCAGACACAGCAAAACTAAACACCTACAAGGCCTCAAAATAGTATGACACACAGAGATGGACTGACCACCGCCAGCTAGTCCAGTCTAGCATGTTATGTTGTGGTTTGCCTGGCATATGTTTCGGATAAGCTCACAGTTTATACAGAGAAAGTGGGGTTATACAGGAAGTAAAAACTTGATGTGCTTTAAAAACCTCCGTTGAAGTTCTCTTCAGAAAAAAAAAACTAAAAAAGTGTGCACAAAGATAAAATGCTACAATAAATTAAACACAAATGTTCTACACTAAGAAGTAGAAGGGGCTACGGTGCATTGGAAGTCAGTGCTGCAGTCTTGAAAATTCTAAGTTTGCAAGTTCAAATCTATGGTTGTATCAGCAAGGACATCTGCTATAAACAAATGCAAAATCTCTCATGCAAGTTCACTTGCTCTATTGAATGTAGCAGCCAAAAGAACAACAAGGAAGAGGTTAAAGTAACACTATTTTTTCTATGTCAGAAACTAAAGACTAAGTGTTTTTTTTTAGTAAATGTTAATTGTTAAACAATTTACTGCATTGAAAAAAAAATTAATGGAAAACTTTAATATATCCATCCCTCCATCCATGTTCTGCCACCAGGTTGCAGAGGAAGCAGGTCTAGGAGAGAAACTCTCCCCAATAAGAATTTCCAGCTTCTCCTGGAGGACCCCAAGGTGTTCCCAGGCCAGAGAGGAGATATAATCCCTCCAATGATTCCTGGGTCTTCCCCAGGGCCTCGTACCAGTGGGATATGCCCCGAACACCTCTAAATGGAGGCGTCTATGAGACATTTTTACTCAGATGTCCAAACCACCTCAATCTATATTAACATACATAAGACAATATTAACATAAAAAACTTCAATGCTAAGCTTAAAAAATGATTTTGTTTAACATTTAAATAAAGTAAATTAAATGTCCTGATGTTTGTCAATAAGGCAGATAGAAAAATCTAACAAGGCTGAGTCAGGCTCTCTGGACAGGTTCTTTGTTGAAACGTTTTGTCTCTTCTCCAAGAGACTTCAGTCTGAGGAGTTGCAGGTAAGCTCAGTCTTATAAACACTACCTTTGCATAGTGGATCAGCCAGTTTGCCAGTGACACCTGAAAGTGGTTGTTCACATGTGAAAAAGGACCATCAGCCTAACGACCAATTGTTAATGCCCTTATTGCCACTTGTTGTTCACAGAGGGCTGGGTTTTGATTGATTGATTGATTGATTGATTGATTGATTGATTGATTGATTGATTGATGATGATGATGATGCCGTTATGGTCATTATATGGAGCACAATGAACTTACATTTAAGAAACCCATTCAAGAAAACACACACACGACAAAAACATGGGGGAAAGAGGTGATCAGGTCATCTGGCAACCAGCAGGGGTCGCGCTACCTTTAAAAAGAAAAATGAAAAAAAACACACAGAAGGTTAGATGAGGGAAAAAAACAAAACAAAACAAAACATCATATTATATCAACAAAATATGATACACTATGGTGTTTATGAAAAAACTCAACAAGCAAGAGCACATTTATTAGCCAGAGGAGTAAGTGAGTTTAGAGGGAATGGGCCTCATGCAAGAACATGTTCGTATTCTTATCCTAAATTTCTCTTACTTTTGTTCGTACCAAGGGTTGGTACGAACATGTCACGTCAGATTCAAC
>NW_013952420.1:3384613-3398680 GCF_001266775.1 Austrofundulus limnaeus
GGGGGGGGGGGGGGTAGACACACGAATCTGTAATCAGTTCAGAAGAAGTGTTTTCGGGCAGGCAGACAATAACCGCTGGTACATCTCAATGTGGCAAATCCAATCAGACATAGTGTGGACAATTCCGCCGAGCCAAGCTATCAGATTCTCCAAGATCAATTCTATCTGGCCAGCATAGTCCAGGAACCACAGCCAGCTCACGACCCTCAGCAGAACCGCTTGCAGACAAAGTCCCAGCTTACTCAAGGCAAAAGTCTGAGTGCTGATAGTACAGCAATCCTTCATATTGGTCAGGCAGCCAGGAAATGGCTTGAATAGCCACCAATGTTGTTTTGTAGAACACCAGGAGACCACCAAGCCAATCTGTAGAATCCAGTGGTCAGAATCCAAATATACTGTATATCCAGCTAGTTGAGCAGAGCAGAACAGAGGTCCCACCTTTGACATGTCCTCTCATGAAAAAAGACTTGTTCCAAAAATTTTTTAAGAGACCAGCTAACCAAATCCATAAAAATCAACAATTTTTGGTTTCGGATGAAAATGTAGAGGAGGCTCCAAGCAGCGAAGCAGAGAAAGATAAGGGAGGGCAGGAGAGAGGGTAAAAGTGTCTTACTCCTACGAGAGCAGAACAAAAAAATAAAATAAAATTCGAGTGATACTCGAATTAACAGCATTGTAAGAGGGGACAACTGGACATGGAAACCTCCACCCCTGTTTAACAGCAGGTAGTTTTTCTTCACAAAAATGGTCTTCTTTACTTCTATCTCAAACCAACGTTCCTCTCTGTCAAGAACAAGAACATATTCATCCTTGAAAGAGTGACCACTGGCCAGTAGATGAGTGTAAACCAGCTGGATGATGTTGCTCTTCGGTGCTTGACCAACCTTTTGAACAGTGGCTGCTTTGTTTCCCCAGTGTATAACTGGTCGCAGTCCTTCTGGCACTTAACAGCATACACAACATTACTCTGTGCTGGAGGACTGAATCTTTGAGGTGAACTAGTCTTTGTTGTAATGGGCTTGAAAACTACTGGGACGTCATGTTTAGAAAATAATTGTCTGTTTCTCTGAAACTCCCACAATAGAAAATTAATTCAACTTACATTTTTGAAGCAAACCCAATTTAAGATGCTGTCAGAGTTGCAATTCCATTTATCAAAATATGTCTGGTCCAGTTCTGGCCCCACAATGCACTAATGCTCTGTCCAAATAAAAAAAAAGAATGATGGCTCTTTGGTGGCCCGGATTTGGTTTGCCAAAGGTGGTCCATGCTTGGGCCAGCAACACATCGACCAAACCACAACAGAACCAGTTTTGGCATTGAAAGATTCAGACCATATTAATCATACCATAACAGCGCCAGTTGTGGTATGCCATCATTAAAACAGTGTCATCAATTCCAGACCTGGCCTACATCCAGTTGACAAACCACTTGCAATGCCAGCAGTCAGCCAGTAGTGTTAGCTTGACACCAGATCTGGCCCTCACCTGTCTGCTTTGCGGAATACGTATGCTCAGAAAACCACTGTGCTACAGCAACATAATCAAACTATAACAATAACTGAGTCAATACTAAATATGAAACTTGAGCTAAAACCCATAAAATAAATTATAGACCCTTGGTTTTTGGCAAAAGTTGAACTCCATTGACTTAAATACATTCCGTGACCCTTTTTGAACTAAAATGTGGGATTTTCAATGAATGTGTACCACAAACTTTGCTCATTCCAACAAAGAATCAAATTTATGGCCATACATGTCTGTTTGTTCCAGCTTAGTAAAATACGAGCTCATAAGGAAGAAAGACAAAATGCCCACATAGATCAAGTAGAGTGGTTGTTCTGGTAAAATGTCAACAACTGTTCACATAAAAAGATTCTACATTATAATTTTAAATGTTAAACTAACTCTTAAAGTTGACTGTGAAACAAATCCTTTTAACAAATGTTTTAAGTAAGAATGGTATGTTTTTCTAACATCTTTTTTGTTCATTATGGACTAAAGTGCCTGTGATGAGCTTTTCCTAAAAATACAAAAAGTTAAAGAAAACATCTTTATATTTAAGAAATTTGGCATAATACATATGATTTTACCCATTTTGTCACATACCTAGTATACTTTTTGGGAACGGGAAGTGATGAGAAAGTGGAATTCTTTAAAAAGAAAAACTTACTGGTTTTTGTTTACTGAAACAATTTTATGTAAACTCTGACACCATCTCTCTATGACAGTGACTAAAAATAATTTAAAGCAACATCAGATTATTGGCTACCATCTGTTTTTTCAGCATTTCGGAAATGCTCTATTTAGAGGCATTCCCCTTTGTCATCATTTCCTGTTACGGCACCAGCGACTCTCTCAACAACTATTTATCAGTGAATTATTTTTTGCAATGTTATGTTTCAAAAAATGCATTTGTATTTATCACAAAAGTTTGATTCCACAGGCACTTTAAAGCTATATTGTATATCTAAAATCTATAAATGTAACTGATGTTGATAAAATGTGCAGACTAATGTGTATGTAGTTCATTGAACCATGAGATACAGCACACATTCTTTAATAAAACCATCAGGGATTTAGAAAACATTGTGGCTTTATAAAACATTTTATAAACACTTATAAACAAAGGCCTTGGATCCTCTGCAGTTGTCTAAAAGCTTTACTGAGAAAAAGATACACCGACGTCTTTCTCCATTACATGTGAACAGTGATATAGGGTCATTTTTTATGTTGGCAACTTCAACAATTGTATGTGATGCAATAAAACATCACACGTTCCCTAATCAATGATTTAATCTGATTTTAAAAACACATTACTAAATGCAAAATCCCTATGCTGACAAATAGATACATATTTCCCAGATGTTTACGCACACATGCTGTGTAAACACAGATGCATGTGCAAGCACACCTAAGCGGCTAAAGCTGTTGATAATGAGGGAGATAAGCTCCACAAGTTGAGTGTAAACAGTTGAGAGATTACTTTACAGGCACTATCACTGTTCCCTCGAGTCAGTGTAAACACTCAGATCCATTAGCGAGCAAAGGCTGATCGGAGGGATCTTTCCAACTTTCTAAACGGTGAGATGTGTCGGAGTGAAAGGAGGAAAAAAATAGTGGCAAAGAGAATCTTCTTAGACATGAATGAATGAAAAGAAATTGCCGTGTTGGTTTATGTGAAAATCGGGGAATGGGAATCTTAAAACTAACTTGAAATAAAATACAGACAAAAGCAGAGTAAGACTGTTTTGTGTAAAGCCAAAATGCCTTAAATCCTTGCAGATTAGAAAAACAGCAACATGAGCACAATTATAACTGAATGACAGAGTTCCTCGGATGAATATCAGGTGTTTGGTTTTGTGTGTGTTACTTGGTGGGGACAATTTTTGACTATTTTCCTGGTCCGCACTGTTCCTTACAGGGACAAAAGCCTTGTCCCCATTGGGGTAAATAAATTGGTGGGTCGGGGTTAGGGTTAGGACTGAGATGTGTACTGAGTTTAGGTTAGGGTTAGGTATGTACTGGGGTGGTTAGGTGTAAGGGTTACAGTTAGGCTATGGAAATGACCAGTAAATGAATGGAAGTCAATGCAACTGAGGAATATTACACATCAAAGAGGCCAAGCCATTAGATTTTTTTGTTTACAGTTGAGACTTAAGCCACCAAGTTAATGGACATAACAGTGGGGGTCTGTGCAGAGGGGGTGTCTCCCAACTTACCTCAAATGCCTTCCCTGTTCCCCTGCATTGTGAACAAATGACGTAAAGAAATCCAAACTGTATATGTGTTCTCTTGTCTCCTGAAACATTTCATTTCCCATTTCTACAGCGATTCATTTACCAAGACCCAAATTAAATTTTCCACTGCGAGCGAGGCACAGAAACAATATACATTACATGAAATCGGGTCAACAATATTCATGCAGTGACTTGTCAGGCTGCATTATTCGATTTATTGAAGGATGTAATTGACCAAAGTCCATCATTCCTGCTTTTAAAAATACATATCTATTTAGATGTGGTAATAAATTAGTATTTAAAGCTTGGCATGCCATTTCTATGACAGTATTAAATTTGAATTCTTTTAGTTGAATAATGAAAGAGGAAATAACCTATCATTTTACCGAACTTATTCTAAATTATTCCAGTGATTCGCACACATTTTTATGGTTTGAATACTATACTACTACTATACTACTATTTTATAGACATTTACATCAGGGCTTTTAACTTCATTTGCAAATAAGCTAGAGTATATATAGAAATTAAAGATACAGGCAGTTTTGTTAATTTTCTTTACCAACCACAACCATGTTAAGGACAGCAAACATTTTGTATCTCATAACTTTAAGCAGCTTTTGTTTGGTTAATGTCAAATGTCCTCGCAGAGATGCTATCATAACTCTCTCCTGTTTGGGGCCAAAGTAGCAGATGGCCACTTGACTTTAGTGAAAATATGCGAGCAGCCTCTGTATTTACCTCCCTGTTCTTGCAATTTTTTTCTGGAATACTTGCAGAAAAAGAGGCACTATTTGACTTCTGTTGTCTTTTCAGGTTTTTTTTTTTAATTGCACCAATGCCATTATTAAACAGTGCTGATGGTTAATAGCACGAGCAGTTTAAGGTGGTAATGCTCGAAGTGTAGTCAAATGTATCATTGTAAAAAGAAATAAAGATTAAACATCCATTAATTTGTTTGCTTGTAGACCAATTGCAGAGACTAAAAACAGCACTAAATGTCTTTCTCCTCCTGTCCCCTTCTTTTTTTTAGCTCTTGCTTAAGGTTTTGTTGATGATGGTTATTTATTGAAATGTCTACAGTTTTTTTATACCAAAGACAGAATTGGTCTTCAGTTTCAACAATGATATATGTAAAAAACTTCTGTTGCAAAACAAATAGTAAATGTCAAGGAAAATCAAGTAAAATAATTATCTAAGAAAAAAGTAAGAAGGTATAAAAATCAATAAAACACCATTAACATGAATCACTATACAACTTTAGATTTTTATACCCCAAATACTTCACCATCAGTTTCTTATGGACAATTACCCTAACCCAAAAACCCTGTTCCTCATGACCCGCTGTCCTGAATGTTTTACACACCTGATTCAAATAAATAAATTGCTTATATACAGTATACATATATTAACATAATGACATCAAATTTAGCAAAAGCCTGCCAATCACTCTTTAATTTCAGTCAGGTGTGTTAAAGCAGGGAAACCTGTAAAACATGCAGGACAGTGGGTCATAAGGAACAGGGGTGAAGAACCCTGCCCTAATCCTTTGATATTTACTGCAAGGTATTGAACACTGATAGCAACTACATGGGAAACTACAGAAGTAAAAAAAAAAAAAAACTAAACAAATGCATATGTTTCCCTTTCTCTGATTTGTACTCGTTGTCTATTGTTACATGCTGGAAATGCTCAGGTCATAATAGGATGTGATGCGCAAAGTCACACTTGGCTAAAAGATTTGGCTAACAGGTTGGATTCAGAGAATATTTATTTATTCATGTTTTTTTTTCACTCCAGTACCAGTGTTTTCTCTTTTTGTGTAGTAATTATGTCTTCCTATCAGTTAAGAGCTTGTGGATTAGAATCTTTTTTTGTTGCTAAAATGTGTTTTCATTGCAGAGCTTTATAATGTAAGAAAAAAGGTTTGAATGCATCAAAAATAAATCTTTAGTGTAATTACACAATCCTACAATTAGCTATGTTGTCTGAAGATGGAGCAAAGTGGTAGGCATTCTAACAGTTTTAACCCAAAGTGCCCAATATCGCTGACATTTTTCATCAGGGTGGGAATCACCTTATGTGTTGGTAGAAGCATGCCAAGTACACAGAAGCCAGTTTATTTTATGAACTAAGCTGAAAACAAATTTGTAAGACTACATTATATACAAAACATAAATACACATGATGATATAATGAACCACAAGCTTGTCATTAGTACTTAAAATGTCTGATCTAACAAAGCTCTGGAGGATGTGGTTGCCATTTCTAACTGCCTAATATATTTAGATTCTCTTTCAGCATGACCGCTTCTTTAATTCTTTTTTTTTTTTGATCGGACAGTATGAGGCAGCTCTGTAGTCATGAAGCATTTTCCTAGGATACTTGTTCCAAAAATGGAGACATACATACGCTGAGTAAGATGGAAATATGCAGCCAGTCTCAGTGCTCTGCAGAGTGACAGAAATCCCCTTTTCGAACATCTGTTTGGTCCTATAAAACAAGTGTTAACTGCATAATCTAAAGGGATTCCACAATTTCTGTGCCCATTACATAATACTGACATGGTATCTGCCAGATTTTTCCCAAAGGGTTTATTTTGAAATGGCAGGTTTCAACAGGTGCTGGGAAACCACCAGTGCAGAACAGATTGAGCGACAGAACCAAAAGTAAGACAGGATTGTCTGGAAAAAAAGAAGAAAAATTGAGACTGTGCTTGATTATTGACTGTTTAACACCGGTTGGCATACTGAACACCAGTGACTTTCATGATTTTGCAGTGGGCTCTAAAAAGATTACTTAAAACTGAGTAGATGAGAGTTTGGATCAGAGTAATATGACACCATCGCCTTACCCCCTTATTTTTTCTTTAAGTGTTTGTGTGTCAGAAAGAAGTTGATGGTAAAGAGTTAAAGTATTTTTTAATGGCAGCAGCATCCCAAAGTACAATTAGGTTGTTGGTTTTTAATTCACCTCAACATTGGTCATGCAAGTGTTTCTATTGTGTCTATTTCTCACAGTTTTTTATGCCATTGCTTTAAAGGGGACATATCATGCAAAATCCAGTTTTTTTAGCTGTTAAATACATTGCGTTGTGTACTTGGAATCTCTAAGATTGCAGAACATTTGAATTTAGTTTCTTCCTGTGCTGCATAGATATCTTTATATTCTGTTTGGGTCATATTTTTCAAGCCATTCAGTTGATGTTTTCTGAACTACTGCAAATTATTTGTGAGCTGATCTGAGACACACCTCAAAAAGGAGTGAAAGAGGGGCTTGTGGATCTACAATAACAGGAATTCAGACCAAAGAATTGCAGTTCCACTAAATATAAACCCCACCTGAATGATTTAAATGTAAAAAAAAAGATTTAAAAGTATACAGTAGTTTTCCTTTAAACTAAGACCATCTTAAAAAAATTACAAATACAGCAGTTTTGTTCAAATCTGAAACAAAATTCATGTTTTATCAAAGACAATAATGCAAAAACTTGTGAGTTGGGGATGACTTTCAGCTACTACCACAACACCAAAGTCTTGCTCTAATTCTATAAACTGACTGAATTGCCATTATTGCATTTACTGAGGTCAACTGGCTGTGGTAACCATCTTGTAGTAGGATGATTTAAAAAATAATCAGTTGTTGATTGTCATTACAATTTGTCCAGTGTTTCAGGGGCTATTTGGCTAATAGACAAACTAACATGCACGCACATGCATGACCACGCGCAGACATAAAAATTAAACAGTAATACTACGTTCACACTGAACGCATTTTGAGCATCTAAAATGTGCCCAACGCCTCAAGTTGGACGTGCTATGTTCAGACCGGGACACAGACTAGATTCACGTCTCAACAGGGAGGAGCGTCTTGGTTTTTTCCGGTCTATCTTTAATACTGGATGAAATAAAGATAAAATATAGAAAATGGCTTTGCTTTATTTACTGATAGCAAGCGATTGTTGCGCTCACCAGATAATTTAGAGGCGGTCTGTTCGGTGAGTTTTACCACAGGAGCTGTGAGTTGACAAACTAATTTTTTGTCCCGAGCCCAGTTTAACACCGTGGTCAGTTTAACGAGTCGCTGACCCACATCGGTGCTGATATCTCCAGCCAGAACACCAACTACAGAAGGTCAATTTCAGCTAAAGAGCTCCTGTCCGTCTGTTTCAGGTTAGTGGGCAACATTCAGGAAACCGTCATGTGGAAAAATGAGTCTCTCTAATTGGTTGACGCGGCACGTCGAGCAGCAAAAGTTCCGCACCTACCGCTTCATTGCATGCCATGCTAAATTGGCTAAATGCACCGCGAGACCCCTCGACGCGCGTCCAACATAGACTTTGCATGTAAACCGGACGCTCCTGCTGCTCAAAATGCATTTGGTGTGAACCTGGTTTAAAGCAAGTTATTTTATTATTGTCACACCTCAGCTGGGTTGTTCTAACTTTATATCAGCATGTGTTTTGGTTTCAAACTTCAAAGGCATGTAATTGGCCATATTAGACTATAGGTATGTACAAGAGAATGCCGGGGTGTCTCTTTTTAGTTTAGCCCCTTTGATGGACTTATCCTTTTAACAGACATAGCAGATTCCAGCTGCCGGAAACCCTGACCAAGAAAAAGCCCACAGTAAATAGATGAATAGCATAGAATAAACTCAAAAGACTTATACAGTATATCATTTGCTATTTAACATATGTTCATTTGTTAAACTTTTATGTGAGTTCTGCAGGTCCAACAGATTGGGTCAGCGTCATACCTTAAAAATGATTACTTCAACTCCTAATGGACTCAGGGGATCTCAGGCATCGACCACAACAGCTGTTCCACAAATGACCTGCTGCATCCCAGCTCGTTTATACACAAAATTTGACTGGTATTTAGAAATTCTGGGGTCAATAAGCTGTTCTAAATGTTATATAATTGTACACCCTCAAAATGTTCAACTAACATTTTGTATTTTTTATACAGTTTCAGTTTTCCATTTGTGGATATAAAGATTTTAAGAGGAACCAATAATTCTTCCATGAAACCACATTATTACCCACAAAAATCTCAGATTACCTCCCTCATTAAGACCACGGTTGTCCCAAAAGGCTCTTTCACTGATATGCTTTCTGTCCATGACTTTGCTCTACATGAAACTGTCCAGAGCTGCACAGACAAGGGAGGAACATTTTTCTTGTGTAAGAGTGTGCTCATTTAAATCCTGCCTGTCATTTAGCAAACCACTCCCTATGATGTCTACCTCATCAAACTGCGCTGACTGATCCTCATTCAGCCTCGGCCCTACAGTGTCAAGGATAAACAGTGACCAGAAAAAAAAACTTTTTTTTTGCCAAGATCCAGCAGAACTACACCCTGAAACCACACAATCATCATCAGGTCTTGCTCCCAATCTGGCTCTGTCATGCATCGCCCTTTGTCACAGGGAAACACAAACTGACACACACTCGTGACATTTTACAACATCAGGGAACACCTGCTTCCCCACAGCCGTTTCCAAGGCTCTCTTCAGCAAGTCTGATCATCAGAGTTTGGATGGGAATCAACACATTGCATCAAGATAAGCTGCCTGCGCAAGCTGCAGACAAATGTTGCTACACATATTTAAATGGTGAGAAGGCCAGATTGCTGGAGTTTTGTGAACTTGAAGCTCATTGTGATGCACCACGTGACTACAGTTATAAGTCATTTACCTGCAGTTTTATACAAAAGCTGAAACTAAATATTGCTAACATTTGATGAGGCATCCCGTTGGATTGGATAGACACAAACAAAATGTCAAATGAAACAGTTCAGTCGCTCATCACATACACATTGTTTTGGCCAGTATGCAAGCTATTTTTTAACAAGAGAAAGGAAAATATGTCATAATCCCAGAACAGGTGCTTCAACGGGCGGGAAAAGGGTGGAGAATACAGTCGGTTTGGCCCGACACCTTTCATTTGCTCTACTATCAGGAGACAACATATGGGAAGATTGGAGTAGTTGATTCAGCCAATAAATAGCTCTTTTGACACTGCTTGTCAAGAAATTACAGATGTGAAGGTGTCACGGGCCAAGAATGCATACCAGTCAGAAAGAATGGGGTGAAGATAGATGAACAAAATACTAGGCTCCATATGGTTCAGTGGGTGGGGGAGACAAAGAGATAGTTGACTAAGCCTAAAGAAAAATGTATTGTTATATAAGTCAATTTGATTAGAAAAAAGTGTAAATATAGTTAAGAAAGAAAGATATATACCTGTATAAGTGATTAAGCCATTGACAGTAGGCTACTAGTTTAACAGATAGCCTAATATCTGTTTTTGGAAAATGTATGATATTGCTAACTCACTCACAACAAAACTAAGTACTTATAGGTATGTGATTTGGACAAACTTTGGTTTATATACAGAACAGAGATGGATATGTAAATAAAAGGCAGCATAAGTGTTGGCATTATAACTGGAGTGACAGAAATATTAGGTAGATACAACACGAGAGTTTCATAAAAAACATTGTTGATTTGGATGAAGACTGGTGGATGTATCATGCCATTGCCAATCAGGATTTCTCCCTCTGTCCAATGTTGCACAGCTCATAGCTAAGTACATAAACAACAACAGTGATAGCAGGATATACTGTATAGTTGTTTTCACTCTACAGTGTATCAGTGTTGTACTGTGGGAGGAGTCCAAGGAGGAAAAATTCCTTTTTTATTGCTTGTTAACAGTGGAGCTGGAAAGAAGACGTAAACATCGGTTGCACATTCACATGGTCAATAGGACCAGCTGCTTGTTAAAGCTGTACGTCTGGCTAATTTTACAAACAGCTTCTGGGAATAGATCATTTTCAGCAAAATACTATACAGAAGGATGCCACTCCACAGTGCTGCAGTGCTCCAAATTAACAAACATGCCAACAAATTCCTGACCAGTCACACACTGTGAGCTGCAAGGTTTGCAGGACAGAGTTCTGACTGGGGGCAGTGCACATGATGGCTGTAACCGGAGGAAAATAGATAGAAGTTATACAATTTTCATCACTCAACAGCGTGAGCAAGACAAGCAATTTGAAGTATAAACCAGCCTTAGTGGGTATGAGAGGGCACCCACTCATGTTTAGGTTCTGGTCACTTAAGACATACCACAACCAAGGATGAACCTCCGTGTTGTCTGCCAAGCATTCCAGAACCCCATCACATATGATATAGTGTATGAGAATCCATATGAACGCAGGTTATTTGTGGAAATGATTCAGGAAACCATGATGATACAGAACAACAGCAGTCACATGGTTACCTGTCTTACTCATCTCTAGACAGTACTGTGGTCCAGTCTTGCAATAAAACAATGTTCATCCCACACAGCACATCTATGACTGCATCATGTTTCGGTCCTTTTTTGGCCAAAAATCTTCCCAAACCTTTTGGTAATCAAGCATGTTGTGTCAGTGTAGATTTCATTTCAGTACAGTCACGACTTTTCAGCATGTGCAGTTTCAATTCATGAAAAATATAGAGTGAGATACTGTCCAAAAGAACATTTGTAGCATTTTGAGCTTAGGAGTTTTATTCCAATTTCCCATAAAGCTGATCAACCAGCTCCTCTGTTTTCAAGTATGAATACAAATGTATAAAACATTAAACTGTTACAAATTTGGTTGTCACAGTCCACAGAACATTAAACAGTTGATCCAGGCCAAGCCTGAAATCTAAAGAGACCAAACTAATCACTTTCTATCCAGAAAATTTACAAGGAAAACATGAGGACATGCCAGAACAACTCAAATACTATTTTTAGTGACATTCAGATTGAGAGCCAGTAAAAACCTTAGTGCTTGTATACCAATGAAGTAATACACAAACTTTAGAACCTTCATGCATGAGTAAAGCCAAACTGAGTTTAATGAACTGTGATAGTTTAATCCAATAAATTCATTCTAAAAAAAGAAAAAAAAATCATAACAAAGCTGTCATGCATTATTTTGAAATGTTTTATTTTTGTGCACTTACGGTAGATTTCCTATTTTTCTTTGCAATTACCTGATTATTATCATTGATATGGTTTTCCCACCTATATATTCTCTTGTGTGTTTATACCCCCCTTACTTCTAAACTTTATAATTTTTGTATGTAAAGTGTCTTGTGTTGTATTTTTCTTTTCATGCTTTATCCTTTTTTGCTCTGATTACTTGTCTGTGTTTGACTTGTGTCTGCTTGTGAAACCTTTTAAACTGAAACCTGCTGGTGCCTTAAAAACAAAAGCATTCACTGTAGTCCAGCATGATAAGAGACAACGGATCTCTCATAGGTAATTTGAGATGGTCTTTTTCTCACAAACTGTTTGTACTCAAAAGAGAACCTACAGAGGATAAATCCTGAGAAGTAAACCCAGTGCAGCACTATTCCACTTTATTAATCAGTTTTACTGGAATTGTTGTGATGTTGGCTGTATTTTCACACAGCCTCAGCCAGTAGCTGCAGAAGCTACTTAGAGATCAACACCTGCAGCCAATTTACATAAACAAACATGCACACAAGGTTCTGACCAATCACACAATGGTTGACACACAATGCTATGAGACTCTGACTGGGGACAATGAGGGGTCTTAGCAGTGGTAAGAATAGCACACTACGCAATTTCTGTCACACACCCACATGAGCTAGATGCTAGAATGGACCATCTTACTGACTGTAAATCAGGCTAATTAGTCTGCTCTAAAACTGTCATTTGAACTTTTTGGATTTTTAATTTACTGAAATTTTACCTGTTCAATAACATTTTCTTTTGACTTTATTATCAATCTATTCCACAAATGTGTTGTCCATTGAGTTAAATAAATAGACTTTTATCAACAATTTTTAGGACTTTAGCAATCTTTATGTCCAATATTAAGTTGATACACCTGCTGCCATTGAAACAGCACTAAACTTTTAGGGCTCATCCAAAGAATAGTTGGGGATGTCCTTGGGTGTCTGGTTATTTGACTTTAGGAACAAGTCTTTTTTGTTCGAGTTGTGAT
The DNA here is from genome assembly GCF_001266775.1 of Austrofundulus limnaeus. Classification (NCBI taxonomy): domain Eukaryota; kingdom Metazoa; phylum Chordata; class Actinopteri; order Cyprinodontiformes; family Rivulidae; genus Austrofundulus; species Austrofundulus limnaeus. The sequence goes on from NW_013952420.1 coordinate 3,397,361, forward strand.
GTAAGTCTCTGTGTTGTGATGTTTCAGTAACTATATCTTTATGTATTTCACCAGGTTTTAGCAGTATACATTAGTATCTGGGAAGCTTTGAAGTCATATGAATTTAAGACTTAGTTATGTTGTTTAAACTCTTTTTTGCAGGGCCTAATGTTGCAGTGAATGTCCATGTCTTAGTGTTGGAGTCTTTGTTGACCTGTAGCCTATGGAGCATCCATCTGCCTTCTCTGAGCCTGCCAGGTGCCCCACAGCTCAGGTTTCCTTCTTTCTGTGAGTTTTGCTTTGGGCCATGCAAATCTGCCCAACATATAGAGTAAGTCCTGCCTTCAACACTGATGTCTGATCTGTCCCCTGCCATGGTTCTGACCTTTTGACTAGTCTTGTCTTTGCTTTCTGCTTCTGGGCTATCTTCCTGAGTAGGACACCTTGCTATGCTTACTAAGAAATAAATAGTTCCAAAAGGGTAAAATATTCATTATTTTCTTTTTAACTGATAGCGTTGCTTGAAAGAAAAGATATGAAAACCAAGACGTAGTCAGAGCTCTTATTTAAAATCTCTTGTTTTTTTTCTGTTGAACAATAGTGGCTTTCATTCATCAGCTCTAAAGCCTCACCCTGTTGTGTTGCTTTGGTGTTATGTGTAAAAGTCCTGATGCAGAATGAACGAATGGCCACTGAGCTGGCAATGGATAAAGTCACAGAGCAGAGGAGGCGAGTGTGTTTAAAGTGGAAATTGAAATGCACAGCACACCACTCTAACCAAAGCTTATGTTGTTTGTCCACTAACTCTTTGATGCACACAAACAAATGACAGAGTTGTCACCATTTGGTATGTGAGAATTCCACAGGACAACAGAGGTCATCTTGAAGGTATCCGTTTTCAACAGTAAGACACAACGTATGACAATAACTCAAGATTTTACACTTTTTACACGACAACAAAAACATTCATGTGGATAGTGTATTAATTGTTTTGTAAAACAGTAACATTATTATGGAATTAATATATTGAAAAATGAAAACTACACTGACCTGGCAGGACATGGTTGAGTGTTGCAAGGAACCGCTCCAGTAGCTAGTTTGGATCTGGGATTGCAGTATGATGTGTTCACTTGCACCCGCATGTCTTTGTAGCATGCTGACTTGGTGCTCATGTGTCCTATTTGAGAGCATAGATAATTAGTTACAAAAAAATCATTTTACGAGTAAATAACTTATCACTTGGGCAGTGACTATAAACCAAAACTGATAATTCATGCAAAAATTTACTTGAATGTCTTGAGACACCTTTTAAAAATTTGTTAGTGCATACCTATATATATA
>NW_013952420.1:3398826-3407429 GCF_001266775.1 Austrofundulus limnaeus
GTATGCACTATATATAAAAACAAAACAAAACAAAACAAAAAAACAAAACAACAACAACAAAAAACAGAGCACAGACAGTTTTTTTATCGCATGTGCAACATACACTGCCTGGCCAAGAAAAGTGGCCACCAAAAAAAGGTCACACACTAATATTTTGTTGGACCACCTTTAGCTCTAAACTACGGCACACATTTGCTTTGGCAATGTTTCGATATGCTCCTGCAATGTCACAAGATTTATTTCTGTCCAGCGCTGCATTCATTTTTCACCAAAATATTGCATTGATGATGGTAGAATCTGACTGCTGCGCAAAGCCTCCTGTAGCACATCCCAAAATTCTCAATGGACTCTGTGATGGTCAATCCATGTGTGAAAATGATGTCTCATGCTCCCTGAACCACAATAAGAGCCCTATGAATCCTTGCATTGTCCTTTTGGAATATGCCTGTGCCATCAGGGAAGAAACAATCCATTGATGGAATAACCTGGTCATTCAGTATGTTCAGGTAGTCAGCATTCTTTGAGCATACTGTTGTTGAACCTAGACCTGACCAACTGCAGCAACCCCACATCATAGACCTTAGTTAAATCCAGGTGGCAATGGGAGGCCAGGACATATATATTAGGGGTGGGAATCTTTTACTCTCTCACACAATTCGATTTGATTCTGATTTTTGGGGCCACGATTCAATTCAAAATCGATTTTTCATTCAAAACTGATAATGTGAGCCCATTTGTTGTGTTCCCAAAGTGCTTCATCTTCATTTTGCAAACCTCGCACACCTCTCTCATGTCAAACTCAGACTCATTCAGTAAAAACCAAAATGAGCCCAAATCCTTTCATTCAATGAAGACATGGGTCTGTTGAATATCTCTTTCCTCCAATTTTGTAGTTTCCTCTTTGTTTTGGTGCTTTCTGCGCACTCATATGTTCCAGAAGAAGCTGTATGATCATGTCAGGACATTGGATTTGCTTAATTTTTTTTATTTATAAAAATCGATTTTGGGACATTTTAAATTGATTCTGAATCTTTGTAAATGAGAATCACGATTCTGATGTAAAATGTTTTTTTTTTTTTTTTTTTTTTTTTTTTTTTTTGGTTCAGCCCTAGTGTATATGGTGCACTGTACAACCCTGGTTAATAGATATTAATTTGTCTGTGATCTGTCACAAGGACACCTCCCTTGACACATGAAAATACATGATTTTTTTGTAAGGTTTAAAGAAAATTATTATTTTTTCTCTAAAAATCTCATAATTTACACAATATTTTTAATTAATATAATGACTAATGCTTTTGTGACTTCTAACCAAAATAAAGTTTGGACAGTGCTACATTAATCCATAGCAAGGTTTGTGTTTGGCCTAAGGCAAGGTCTGTCTGCACACGGTCAGCTAGTCAGTCACACTCTTTAATAAAGACCCCACTATCCCCGCCCCTACCAATGCATCATGGCCTCCAATCAGGATACAAAGAGAAGGAGGAGGTTAAAAGTGGACTGTAACCTACAGGGTCAATCAGTGGAAACCCTACACTGGCAGCTTTGTTCACCGTTATTAGACCAACCAGGAGCATAGGCCCCTTCACACTCATTGGTATACAATAGATCCAAAGAGAATTGTGTATGTGCAAAAATACATGACTGTCCTTAAACCGCTGACCACAAATTACCTACCCAGTCAATTACAGCTGACTTAGCATTTGTGCGTGTTTGTGTGCAATACCAGGTCTCAGAAGTGACATGAGCCACCAGTCTTAGTGAAGCATGTGTGTGCATGCTTGCTGCTTGTGTGCGTCTAATAGAGGGTCTTCAGTAGAACAATAGGAGGTCCCCTTCTCTCATGTCCCCCTCAGTAATGAAGGGGACACTCTTCTCTTCATTTACCCTGCAGCTAGAAGCTGTATTACGGGTCAGTGTGGCCAGACTGAAGTTAAGGACTTATCTCTTTATCTACAAACTATCATTTCAGTTCTCTGTATGATCCAGATTAGAAGTAAGATGAGCTTTTTCTTTTTCAAAAATATTGTAATGTGTTTTTAAAACGATATATTTTTTTGCAAAAATAAAATTTTCATACCTCCGGCACAAGTTGCTGAACAGGGGGAGCGTATAATGGCCCACGAGTAATTGGGTTTAATCTTCTCATTAATTTTCTTTAGAGTGTATTCCCAACGCACACCTGGATTCCAGCCCTGCAACAAGATCTAAAAATATAAGCAATTAATCTATTAAAGAAGTAAAATATCAATGATCCAATGAAAAATTTTATTGACTGATTGCTTACTTCTACCACTAGTGTTTCATTCGTAGGACCAGTTGATATGAGACTCTCTGGTCTGTTATACGGTCTCTTGTATTCAAACATTGTTCCAGCGATTGGGTGTCGGCCTGGCCAATCCACCGTCCACATGCCATTGAGGTAGTAGTGTCTTTGGGTGTCCCTGACAGCCAGGTAGGAGCTTGAAGTATTCAGTTCCACCACACGGATACTCCGAGCTCCAGCTGGAATGGTGACCACCATGTAGTACTCTAAATAATCAAAAAAACATTGTATGAACAATTGCTTGGAGCTTCATTAAATGTAAATAAAATTTAAACATATTTAAACGTCAAAAGTTGTTTGACGCATTCTGATGTAAGTTAGTGGTCATTGCCAATCCTAATTTACAAAAGTGACTTACGGTTAGTAAAATGCTGCTTTATGTACTGTCCTTTGTAGACCTTGCAGGTGGAATTGTCTCCTTTACACACACCACATACATCAGGCACAGCTGTGGAGCCCAAAACACGGTCGCAGCCCACTCTCTGTGGAAAGACATGTCATTACATTTCATGGTAGTAGGATTATGTTCATATAGTGCAATATTACTTGAAGGATGACAGTTGACTGATGAGGTGCTGACAAGTCAGCAGTTGATTTCTCATGGAAGTGAAAGAGGCAACTCAATAACATGTAATTGGTTCATAAAAGTCATCACTCAAAATCAGTCTTTAGTAAAAAAGTCCAAACCAACTCCCCAAACTTAAAAATTACCTCACACAGTCCATCAATACAAACGTTGGAGCTGTCTTTGGAACACAGTGTCCCATCTTTGACTTTGCTAGCCAGGGCAAAGAAGAAATCGTAACCTTCAGCAAAACAGTAAAGCTTGCAAACATCTTGATCTAGAAGGGAAAAAAAAAGCATATTAACCACAGAAAAGATGGCAATGGTTGTCTACATAGTTTGTGAATAAAGTAACTCTCAAGTGTCCATGTCAGTTGTTTCTCTGAGTAAAATGAAGGGGCTTCCATTCTCACCGTCAACTCTAGTGTATGGTCTCCAGGTGTAGTACCAGCCTCTGAACTGTCTGCTGTTATATTCAGCACACTGTTGAACTCTGTAATCAGCCGTGTTGGGAGGACAGTCCTCTGTGTTACAAAGCTTGTATGACCTCGAGGACCCATCACAGAACTTGCCTCCATTAGTAGGTCTGCAAGGGTAGATGAAAACATTTAGCTTGTTACTAAATGTTTCACGTTTAATATTCAGTATTTTATTAATTTTATTAGTAGGGTTATGTTTTTTTTTTCTATGAATTGTTTTTGTTGATAATTTCAAGTGTTTCTGTCTTCCCCAGTGCGTGTGCCTACCTCTCGTTTCTGCTCCCATTTTCACCTGTTCCTATTTGTCTTCTCTACCGGTGTTGGTGGTTTCTGTTCATTAAGGTTCCTTTATGTTTCGAGTCCTTTATTGTGTTGTCGATCCTGGATTGTATTTTCTTATGCCAGTCATGCTTTGTTGTCAGTGTGCCTCCCAGTGTTTCTTTGAGAAGATTTTGTAAATAGTTTTTGAACATTTCTGCTGTTTTTACTTCTGAGTCTCCTTGAGGTTTGTCTGCACTTGTAATGGCTCAAATTATTTTTCTATAATGTGCTTGATTGTGTGTGTGTGTGTGTGTGTGTGTGTGTGTGTGNGTGTGTGTGTGTGTGTGTGTGTGTGTGTGTGTGTGTGTGCCCTTGTTTTTGCTACTTGGTGGGGATGATTTTTCAGGAAAATGCAGCCTTGTGGGGACCGCAAACTCCTTGTGGGGACCAAAGCCCGGTCCCCACAACTTCGGAGGGTAATTTTGCTTGGGGGGATTAGGTTTAGGACCAAGGTGTGAATTGAGTTTAGGTTAGTTTTAGAGTCAGTTAGGTACCTGTGAGTTTAATTTTAGGGTAAATGATCAGGGATAGGATATAAAATTTGCAAAAAATGAATAGAAGTCAATGGAAAAGTTCCAACAAGGATAGAGAGACATAGTAGGTGTGTGTGCGTGTGTGAGTGACTTGGTTACTATCACAGGTCTATATCCTTGGGCTACCTTTCAAAAAAGGAAAAAAAAATCCCTTCTACGGTACAATTACAACTTTTATCAGCCCTAAAATCACATTGCCACTTATCTCTCTCTCAATCTCAAATTCTATCCTTTAATATCTCGACATTCCATCTTTTATTTTATAATTCCTTCCCTGACATCTCACCTCACTTACCCTGTCTCAGTTTACTTGTCTCACTCTTGTTTCCTAGCTTTGTCTTCATACCTCTCAACCATCTGTCCTCTCCTCCATCTTTTCCTCATCATTCTCTGTCTCATTCACATAACTCACGTCTTGTCAGGATAAATAAGAGGGCCTGACATTTTTGGGCAGGAGCCATTGACTGACTGATGGTGCTATTAACCCTGCTATTGACGGACGGGTATTAGAGTAAGTAAACCAATAAATACTGAAGTAACAAACTTGACAGACCTTTATTTTAATTGCATTTCTTAAAAGACTCGTTTCTAAACTGCACATATGCACTAAGCACATACAAACACAGAAAGTAATCTATCATTTAAACTATGTTTTTTTTTTCATTTTCATGCCAAGAGTTTGAGGATTAAAGTTAATTTCTTGTCTGTTAAGTTGATGGGATATGGTTAATCTAGCTCAGTTATGGATATGAAAACACTTATTTATTTTTATTTTTATTGTGATAGCACAATTCATTTGGTAGTGATAATGCTTTAATAATGCCATTATATCAAGATAACAATGCTGCTTTATTGAGATTATGAGTTTTTAGGCATTTTGATTGAATTGTTTGTTTTCTTGTGATAAACATTCAAACTTGTTCATAATTATTAGTAGACTGTGGTTCCATACATATATATGTTTCCTTACTAACCTCCTCATTGTGTCTTTACCCTAACAGTGGATTTGTTTACCTGGGGTTGTTGCACTGTCGTTCCCGATAAGTGACTCCGCTCTCACAGCTTCGAGAGCAGGTTGACCACGAGGACCATGAGGACCAGTGACCGTGCTGAGGCCTGGGGCCCTCATCGCCCTGTTTCACACACTGGCCCCTGCGACACCACTGAAGGGACAGAACAGAGGAATAATGAATTGGTGAAAGAAGACAGCATACAAGAAGGAATCTCACTGAATGAAAAAAAAAAAAAAACTGTCTAAGAACCCAAATGGGGCCCGACAGGAGAAGTTTGAGAACCACTGGGTTAAATCAAATTTCGGTCGTTTTGAACCAATGAACTATAATTTAGAAAATTGAACAAATTCTTTTTTTTTGAAAACTTTATTAATTTCTTTAAAAAATAAAATAGATTTATATACAATAAAAATATAAATCACAAATAAAATGAAAAGCGGCAGAAAGAAGAAAAAATCTCATAGTATCTGTGCCTTTTTCCTCCCAAAATTAATATTTTTAAACATTCAAGGGATTTACATGTTTAGACTTCTTTCTTATAGTGCAAATAAAACTTTAAAGGAATATGCCTTTTATGATATTTTTACACAACAACTTTCAGCTCTTTGGATTCCAAACTATCTCACTGTTTTGGATTCACCATTAGTTCTGAATTTTCCAAACAAACAACTAATCTTTGTTCTACAGTTTTTGGAATAATGCAACTCTTAAAAGATTTTTAAGAAGGATTTGTATGATAACTTATTTTTGCACTATACTGAGCCTCAGTTTGTGCCTCAATGGACAACACATTCTCATGCCACCCGCATCAACATATTGACGCTTAGTCAGGTTGCCGTCTGCGTCAACTTTCAGACGCATCGGGTACCCCCCGCGTGTCCGTTCTTTATGAGCTGAGGCGGAGGAGGACGAGCGCGTTGACATATTTTTTTACGAGTAGAAAATGCGCAAAACTAACCATCCCAGACCCTAAATTTAACTTCTATTAGCCTTATACAGCCGATCCCTGACCCCAGACCCTAAAATTAACCATTAACCCTGATCCCTCATATTAACCATTTTTTTAAATGTAGAGAATTCGCGAGAACAAATCATCCCAGAGCCTAACTTTAACCTATATTAGCCATATACAGTGTATCCCTGACCCCAGTATCTCAAATTAACCATTAATCCTCATTCTTCACATTAACCTCAGACCCCCAACCCAAAGATCCCAAGTGAGGCAACCCGAAAAAGCCGCAGGCGGCAAGGACGGACGTGCGGGGGGTACCCGACGCGTCAAAACTGGACGCAGACGGTCCCTGCCCAAACGTCAATATGTTGACGAGTCCGACATGAGAATGTGCTATAATGGAATGTCCTTAAAATGCTTTAAATGTAAAGATTGGTTAGTCAGCCAATCAGTGACTGAATTTGTGTTCATTAAGTCAACTGGGCAAGGCTAAATAAGGATTTTATTTAAGCCTACTTGAGTAAAGTTTCTGACAGTGTGTTGCATGAGATCATTTTCCAGTTGGAAAGAACATGTCATACAAATAGGATATATTATACATTCACAACACTGCAAAAAGCCAAATCAAAAACCAACTAAGCAATCACAAGTTCCAAATTTAGCAGGACTTCACTCCAAATACATGAATCTGCACCCCCCCCCCCCCCCACACACACACACACACACAAACACACACGCACAGAAACACAGACAGACGTCTCCAAATATTCTCATAGTCTTCAGCTAGGAATTAGAACAGCTGATTTCCTTTCTGGGTTTTCCCCCCCTCCAGCTGAGTACCACAGATTCCTATCTAAGCCTGTCAATGTTTGTGTTCAGCTAATTGATTAAACCATCAAATTATTGGTCTTCAGAAGTAAACGTTGTGTTGTCAGGGGAGTGAGCCTTAGGGGAGAATCATCTTGAAAGAAAAACTAATAGGAGAGAAACAAAAATTGAATAGAGACCACAAATTGCTTTTTTTTTTTTTTTGGGCCCAACCCAAATGGCATCAGCAACAGCAACAAAGCAGCTGCTCCTTTGGGTTAAAACAAAAGCGTTACTTCTATCATAGACATTCATTAATACTTTGCATGAACTCCAACATAAAGTAAAGCTGTTCTAAAATCTTAGCTTGCATGTGAATGTAGTTCATCCAAGAAAATAAGGACTGTGTCACTAAGTTCAAGTCTTTAGTTTTCAAATGGAAAGAGTAAGTGGTTTTATTTGCACCAAATAACTCTAAAAGTCACAATAAATTTTGCTTTTATTATAGTATCGATTTAGACTGTCTATAGTATAAAAGACTGTCACTTTTTGTCTCGTGTAATTTACTGACTCGGAGGTCTGTGGTGTCCTTTGGAGAAGGAATGTGCTTCTCTCCGTATGAGACATTGCGTTTTACAAGCTCAGCCCTCAGCTAAATGTTACACAGTTCATTATGTTTCAGCAGTGCATGAACAAAAGAAAAACTCATGCTCTAAAGAAAAATCTACTCTTGAATTGGTTGTTTAATAATGAGTGGAGAACTGTAAAACTGTCACTTTTATTGTTTCTTATTTGATTGGTGCTGCACCGATGGAGTACTCCCCCCCACTAAAACCACAGGACAAAGACTGTGAGACAATCTTGTTTGGTGACTTTTATTATAGGATTTTTTTGTTTGTTTTGGGGTAAAATGTTGCTATGAAGCCATGGACTAACACAAGTAAATGAAAGAATAAATAGTACTTTAAAGTTGGAAAAAATGTTATCTTTCTAGGAATGGAAAGTGATGTTCAAATACTTGAAGTCTGGTTAAAACGGGTGTATTCGAAGAACTAATACAACTGTCACAACTGACTTTTTATAATGGTGCCTGGGCCTGTTGCTGTGCATTTGTTGACCATCATAGTTTAATTGAAAAGGACTATGAAAAGAAAACAATGGTCATGGGTGAGCTAAACATTTCACAATGCATGCATCCCACTCTATGTTCATCCATCAGAAGAAAATGAAGAAATAAAAATAAAGTCCTGGCAAGCAGGATTAGCAGCAACATGTCTTTGTTTAACTAGAGGAGTTTTCAGCTACAGGACTATGAGTGAGCAAAATAAATTGTAATTCAACTGTGAGGACATGGTCATTTTTAAATAAAAATGTGAAATGGGCAATGGGCCTCATGCAAGAACATGTTCATATTCTTATGCTAAATTTCTCTTACTTTTGTTCGTACGAAGGGTTCGTACGAACACGCCACGTCAGATTCAACAAACTCTTCTATCTTCAGGAAAAGTGTGTAAATGAGCTGTGTAAATTCCACCTGTTCGTATCCAGCTGCTCGTGCACATGAGAGGAGATTAGCATAATTACCACCCCAAAAACACCATATAAGGC
>NW_013952420.1:3409254-3411402 GCF_001266775.1 Austrofundulus limnaeus
GCCCCCAAAACATGAAAGCAACAAAATTCAGTGGTCTTCCCAAGCTTACATGATGTCATGACTGTGCTTCTCGGCATTGTTTAAAAGATTCCCACTGGAGCGCCCGGTGGTTTCCCTGCTCGCACTGCCTGAGAAATGCAGCCTGCTACTTTTTAAACATGTCCACTATGTTTTCATCTCAATGACTTTATCAGATTTTGACATCTCAGTGCAGATGCTGACAAGCACCTTGGCCTCAGCTCACTGCTGCCAAGAGCCACCATGGAATTCATCCCAAGGCCTTTTTGTCCAGCTGTTTTGCTTGCTCAGAACTTTTCAAACAGCGAAACCGCCTGACAGACAGAGTTTGTAATGGAATGAGTAGGTGCACAGAGACAGGGATAAATGATGGACAGAGTGTAATGGAAGGATAGACAAAACACCTACACATATATTTTTTTGCCTCATTTTGGGGATAGCTCGTCTTTAACTAACTGCACACACCATGGAGAGTATAATTTGTCGTCTTCGGTGCTAACTAATTTCGATGAGGCTTGCCAAAAAACTTACTTGAAATATGAACAATGAGCTTCGCAGCTGAGCCTGTTTCTTGTAAATTTTTCCTTTTTCCTGCTTTGGGATCTATCAGCTCAATGCACCTTGCTGCTACCAAAGTACACAGACATATATTCTGGCTGAAAATAAACAGATATTTAGGCTGCTGCCAGACCTCAAGTATGTCTGATTGTTTCCTCATATTGGACTAAGCTTCCTTGCTAGCAAACATATAAGATGTGTGCAAAAAAAAAGAAAAAAAAAACAGGCAGTCTGCAAAAGGCTAGCTAGTAGGGCAATGACATTGAAGGAAGCAGAAAGTAATGTTTTTTATTTGTTGTGTTTTAGGTCATGTACTCCATGCATAATGAATGCAAGACTACATTTATCTGTCTTGATCTGGTTTGTGTGAATTCACACAAACTTACAACAGCTTGCAAAAAGATTTCTTTGGTTTGTTTTTAATTCTCAAAAAATGTACTGCAGACACTAACAAGGCAGGACGTTCAGAAGCGACTATGCTGCACCTTGTTACTAACAAAGTTACAACATTTGGTCCAGTCAACATAAGTTTACTATATTTTTGTGTGATCAAACAATACTCTGTGTTATTTTCCATGAACATTTAAAGCTGTTCCACTCTCTTTAACAGTTTTTTTAATATAGGACTAAATATCATAATATCAAGACCAAAGGCCCTGTCACACTACAACATTTTTGACAACTTACTGACATATGAACATTTTGTTATGACTAATTTACTCATATAGGTTATTTAAGCTAATCAATAGCATTATAATCAGAATCAGAAACACTTTATTGCCATTGTCAGTAATTAAGTTACAGACTAGGAATTTGCTCTGGTGTAATGGCGCGCATAAGCAAGGAGTAAGAGAACTAAAGCTAAGTGGTTGAAGTGAGGAAGGAAAACAAGTCAGAATACAAAAGCAAAAATGCAAGCATGACCAGCAGTGATGGGCCAGAGCCGATTAAACATTGTCCATTAGTCTAATGGCTGATGGGAAAAAACTGTTCTTGTGGCGGGAGGTTCTGGTCTGAATGGACCGTAGTCTTTTGCCTGAGGGGAGGGGATGACAGTATATTTACATCCAAAGAGGCTTCCAATAGATTTATTTTATTCCATCTTCAATATAGACATATTCAGTATCGGACAAATTTTCACAAGTTGGCATAAGTTGTCAAAAATGCTAGAATGGAACAGGGCCTTAAAAAATTATGATTGACATCTTCCTCTAGAGAAGGTAGGTGTCTTTTTTGCATTTCAGACAGAGTAATATGATCTCAGTTCCTGCAAAAACCATAACCAACAATCTAATCAAACTTTTTACTGACATTTAATTTTAAAATGAAGTAAATTTTATACAAAACATAAACACTGGGTACATTAAACATCAGCAGTAATAGGAAAAGTGTAGAGCAACAAGAAACGACTTCCACTGGCAAAAGTCCAGCATATATTTAGTCATCTGTCCCAAAAGACAGCATTATAACTCTTACTGTTTGTTTTGTGTCAGTGTATGTCTGTGTGTGTGTGTGTGTGTTGTGTGTGTGTGTGTGTGTGTGTGTGTGTGTGTGTGTGTGTGTGTGTGTGTG
>NW_013952420.1:3412397-3414354 GCF_001266775.1 Austrofundulus limnaeus
ATGTTAACTGATATCAAGGGTTTCTTTAAAGTGATGTTTTACAGCTTAAACACTGCAGTCAGGGGAGTAAAAGCCAAAAATATGGTGGAAGCAGCTCCAAAAGGCAACACTGATGGAATGGTTCATTGTGTTAGTGAGTGGTCCTGATTGCTTTAACAGAATAAGTGTGTGAGAGAGATTTCATAGCCCTTAGGTGTCTACAGAGAACAATAACTGCTCTGCAAGTGTAATTATCTGATATTCTACATGATTCACATAAGGATAATGAAAAATAGATTATCTGCATGGTGTAATTAAACAACACACATTTGTGATCATATAAGCAAGTACTGTAGTCTAGGATGTACACAATCGCTCAACTAATATGCCAACATCAAATGCTGTTAACAAAACCCATTTTGTTCTGTTTCACGACATTTAACATTACTGTTTAACATTTAGTGAAAAAGGCTAAAGACTAAATGTTTCCCCCCAAATTTTAGGCTACAGGCACATTACACAAATTTATCGTCAGCTGGAGATAAAAGAAAAAGGGTGTGGGGTGGGGGGGGGGGTGTAAAAAGGATCCATTGTTGTTTAGGATTCCTCAGAGATCATCTGACTCATCTCTGCCAGAGAGAAATTACTCTTCAAACCATGGTTACTTGGTGCATGGGGCACAATGACAGCAGTCTGTATGTGGAAAATAAAACCCAAAGGTCTGGACTACAGATTGCCACTCTAAGACCGCTTGATTTGACATAAACTGGATTTTTTACTGCCTTTTTATCTGTTATGCCTGGTTCACATGGTGGAAATTAGCGGAAGATCTCACAATGTCCATGCAAATATGCACAACGTTACTTTCAAGATAAGCTGATCTTAGTCTAAAACTTTGAAACAAAAGATGTATATATTATTATATATTGTACTGTTGCCATTTCCAAAGACATTATGAAGACCAAATCTGTAAATATACCGTATTATAATAACGGTCAATTTATTGCTTGCCCCAAATTAACAATGAATAGTAACGGTGGCTTTAGTTTTCTAATTAAGATGTATTAAATGTCACTTTTAACCCCTTTTTGATACAGAGAAACACTGAAGTAGTCAAAAAGACCAGTTTAGGTAAAAACTCAAGGCCTTCAATATTTTAGAGTATTTTGTAAAAAAAAAAAATGCTATAATCTTTTTTAGTTTCTGACAATTTGTCACTAACTACAAAATAATTTTTAAACTGCATGTCTGCATCACAAAGACAAAATTTAAACAGCATCACACAGCACAATAACTTTCCATTACATCAAATGCTGCATTGTGTTTATAAGCAAACAGCTTAAACTGGAGTTAGCATATTTATAGAATTAATTGCACACATGAGTTTTATTTATTTTAGGTTTAACAAAGCCTTTCAATAATGAACCTGATCTTGCTGCCACAGCAACGACTTCTTTGTCATAGCTGGCTGATGAAACTAAGACTTTGAGTGTGAAGCAAATTTAGGTTTGATTCAATATTTCTCTCCAAGCCTATCTATAAAAACACATTTAGTAGTCTCAGTTAACTCAGTGTGACACATTTAATACAAAATATGTATGTGTCACAGCATTTTATTGCCTGCAACTGGGAAAATGTTCTGTTGCTCAGTAGATGTGCAAAAAGAAGATCCCAGACACTGAGTGATGCAGAGATCATCTCCACGTGGCCTTAAGAGGTGATGGGAGTTTAATATAAGGCTGACAGGTCTAACAAGATTGAGGTCATCCTTGCACTAATAACTCAGTGAGGAAATATAGGATCTGTCGCCACCATTCTGAGATGGGGGGACCTGACAGTTCAGTTAACACACTGGTAAATTTAGTGGAGGGCACTGACTCTGACCTATCTAGTTTCAAACTCACACAGAAACACAGCCAGACTTATGAATGCTGCAGCAGTGATGGTTGTTTTCTCGCTTGGCTGAACTACTATATAT
>NW_013952420.1:3414414-3416941 GCF_001266775.1 Austrofundulus limnaeus
ATATATCACTCCTGAAAACTTACACCAACATGTAGCTTGGCACATAATAAATATTCTTCCTGTAAAACAGCACTCAAAGGTGAAAACCTACACCACAAATCAGTTAAAGTGGTTACTGTTCTAGCTCCATTGTGCTTTTCAGTCTCTGTGTCACACAAACAGGCAATAATTTGCCCAACAGTTCTTCAAAGAGCATTCTTCAGACGATAGCTTTGTTATTTAGTAAAATAGCTGGCACATTTATTTACAACACATGCTTATTGTGAGGATTTGGGTTTGGTTTCTTTTCTGTCTTTTATTTATTGTGTCTTTCTAGTGTTTCTTTCTTCCCCATATCAGTTTAGTTCTCCTGTCTGTCTCAGCTCTGGCTCCGCCCATGCTCACCTGTTCCAAGTGTCTCTCCCCAGGTGTTTCTCATTTGTATTCGTTATGGTATTTTTATCCATCTTGTCAATTCACTGAACTTCCCTGAGTCAGTCTAGTGTGACTCTGTGAGTTTTCCAGAGTTCTCTTTGTGAGTATATTATGTTGTCACGACAGTACTTTTTGATTTTGTTGTAATAAATCAGTTTCTTTTGAGCATCAAGTTTCCTGGATTTTTGTCTGCTCCCTGGCTTTATATGCAAACCTGACAGTAATTAATAATAACAAAAAATAAATAAAATAAAATAAAAAAATGAATGCTCTAAACACAATGCATCCTAAATGTAGTCATTACCACTTTGATAAAATCAGTATTTAAAACTGATGTTCCAGCATCAGCACATAAAGGCAGCAAAGACGAGTCATTTACTGGCCAACAAAACAATACTTTCACACAACGTAGCTTCTGTATTGAAAAAAATAAAATAAAATAAACACCTTTCAACGAAAAGTACCCTAAGTAATTTAGTACATAAAAATAAAAACCAAAGCTTACTTGAGAAAGTGGCTGAGATACTGACGACTGCAAGGAGACCAAGAGAAGACACCATTGTGACCGGCTAATGTGGGAGACATGATGTTGCCCTCTGACTTTTTGCAAACGTTACCCTCACCATCATGGACCATTCCAAAGCTGGAGAAAGAAATGTGTAACTAATTACTTATTATGACAGTTTTTTTGTTCATATACCAATGTTTTTTTTGTAACAAAATATTTTTTTTCCCAAAATGATATCTTCACCATGAAAGGAAAACCAAAAAAGTGCATTCCTGCAAGTAAGAAGTCCATCATCAGTTAGGAAATACATTTTTCATTGTTTAACTCTATCTGGGTCACACACTCATTTATTTTAGCCAATATTATGAACATCTACAGTCAGGTCCATAAATATTGGGACACAATTCTAAGCATGACCCAGTGTCTGGTGATCTCCATGTTCCAGATTTCAGGCTGAAATTGACAACAAAAGATCTGCAACCAAGTATTAAAAAGTGAAAGTTTGACTTTAGATTGTTACTTTGGTGAAGGAACTTATATAGCACTTTACCAAGTTTCTATGAACTCCAAAGTGCTTCATACTTCACCCATTCATTCACACACCGATGATGGAAAGCTTTATTAGCCACAGCTGCCCTGGGGAAGACTGACTGTGGCGGAGCTGCCATGTGCTGGTGCCACCGAGCCAGTGCATGACCACCACCAGCAGGTAAGACAGGTGAATGTTTTGCCCAAGGACACAAAGACTGGGAAGGATGGAATAGGGGATCAAACTTCGCCACAGCATGATCACTGCTAGATGAGCTATGCTAAAGTCTGTTTTGTCTTGCACCATTACTCTTGGTCCCTTAATAAGTTGTAGGCACATCTACAAACTGTTGCAATTTGTACACTGTTCACCTGATTTGGCTGTAAATACCTTCACATTAAGTTTGTAGTTAAAGCAAATCTTGTTTGTTTCACTTCAAATACATCATGGTGGTGTTTACAGCTAAAAAGATGATAAATGTTTCAATGTCCCAATATTTATGTACCTGACTGTACCTGTTTCATAGTTGTGCGATCAGGTGAAGTATCAGAAACACTTACTTGTGTCCAGATTCATGGGCAATGGTGAATGCCAGTCCCAGGCCAGTGTCTTCATTAACGGTGCAGCTTCGATACTTGCTGCACATCCCACTTATTGGTGCAAAGCCTGAAAAATCATTGATGCACGTTGACAGTTTAACTTTATGTTTCACAAAAAATATCCAAAATGTACTTAGTCACGTCTCTCGGTGCAACAGGTTAACAGTTCTTTAATATTAATGAAAGCAAAGTCTCTGAATTGATAAGCAGAAAGCTTACAATAACTTGGGCTGTCTTTGGCTGCATGCACAGTTAAAACAATAAAAGCATTGCAGAGCAAAAATTCCTTCCATATGTTAAAGTTGACCTTTTACTTCATATAAAAAACTCTTCTGTCCCCACATCTTTCTTCTATCTCTCATTCTCTATTAAACTCTGTTTTACTATCCAGCTCCCTCTGTGCTCTTCTCTGTCCACTCTTCTTTTGTCTCGGCTCCCTTGACACACACACACACACACACACACACACACACACAC
>NW_013952420.1:3417051-3432949 GCF_001266775.1 Austrofundulus limnaeus
ACACACACACACACACACACACACACACACACACACACACACAACAACCCTGGCTGTGATTCTGAAAGGGTAATATGTATGAGGCCCTCTTCCAACTTTTTTTTTCTTTTTTGTCCCAGTGTCTCATGGAGAACTTAGCCTTGTATTTTACCTAATTTATGACTCAAAGACATTTGCTTTAGAGTTCAAACCTCCCCTGAAGTAATGTTCTCGTGTAAATAACTAATGTGAGTAATGATATTAAACATAACCAGGCAGACTGACTATAAGAACTACCGTGTAGTTAATTTTCTGTGTCAGCAGGGAGGTGGGTCATATATTATATAGCAGTTTTGAAATATGGGTAAAAACATTAAGGAATAGGGCTGTAATGGCAATGCAAATAAACTCTGTTATATAATGACTGGTTGTGCTAATGGCCGTATTGTCTTGCACATTTGGGAATTAGTCAACCGTATGTTTTTGATTACAAATGGTCACACACGAAAATACACATTTGCACACCTTTGAACCAGGCCTTAATAGCAATGATTTAGGTAATGTTAGCCTTTATGCTTTCAGGTCAAAACTTGTGTCAAAGCTTTTTGAGTGTAGGGGTTACCAGAGTGGATCATCCACCTTTATCTCACACTCTGCCTTTGTCACACCAACCCTCTGCATGTCACTACATTCATGAACTTCTTACCTGGTCTTCCAGTAGCTCCATATCAAACATAATTTGTCTTATACAGTCTATTGTCCCTCCTCTGCATATGTCCAAACCACCTTAGCTTTGTCTCTGTAACATTTTCACCAAACCACTCAACATGCAATGTCCCTCATCTCTAACCCTGTCCAGTTTGGTCAGTACCAATGAAAACCACCTCCAGCTCTGTCACAGTCTCCAAAACCAAACATCATGGCAAGTCACACTACCTTCTTGTAAAATTGTTTGTTTTACATTTGCAGCACTCCTTCTGCCTCAAACCACCCGACACTGGTCTCCACGAAGGCTGGACCTTTTTTTCACCTCTTGTTCTCTATCCACTGCTCTGAATTGGTTGGTCGAGCCAGATAAACCCATCAACATATCTATGTTTTACCTAGATGGAAAACATAGAACAGCAGACCAGCTCTACACACTCAGCGGGGTCCCGGAGGGTGCATGGGAGTTTGCCCAACAAGTCTACATGTGTTTTGTGGACCTGGAGAAGGCATTCAACCGTGTTCCTCTGGGACTCCTGTGGGGAGTACTCCGGGAGTATGGGGTGCCAGGCCCATTTATACGGGCTGTTAGGTCCCTGTACGACCAGTGCCAGAGCTCGGTCCACATTGCTGGTAGTAAGTCGGACTCGTTTCTGGTGAGACTTGGACTCCGCCAAGGTTGCCCTTTGTCACCGATTCTGTTCATAACTTTTATGGACAGAATTTCTAGGCGCAGCCAAGGTGTTGAGGGGATGCATTTTGGTGACCTTAGGATCACATCTCTGCTTTTTGCAGATGATGTGGTCCTATTGGCTTCATCAGATTGGGATCTCCAGCTCTCACTGGAGCGGTTTGCAGCCGAATTTTAAGTGGCTGTGATGAGGATCAGTGCCTCCAAATCAGAGACCACGGTCTTGGATGGGGAGGAGGTCCTGCCTCAAGTGGAGGAGTCTAAGTATTTTGGGGTATTGTTCACAAATGAGGGAAAATGGAGCGGGAGATCGACAGGTGGATTGGTGTTGCATCTGCAGTGATGCGGGCGCTGTACCGATCCATTGTGGTGAAGTGACGGTCTATGTTCCTACCCTCATCTATGGTCACAAGTTTTGGGTAGTGACCGAAAGAACGAGATCGCAGATACAAGCGGCCAAAAAGAGTTTCCTTCACAGGGTGTCTGGGCTCTCCCTTAGAGATAGGGTGAGAAGCTCAGTCATCCGGGAGGGACTCGGAGTACAGCCACTGCTCCTCCACATGGAGAGGAGCCAGTTGAGGTGGCTCAGGCATCTGGTTAGGATGCCTCCTGGACGCCTCCTTGGTGAGGTGTTCCGGGCACGTCCCACTGGGAGGAGGCCCAGAGAAAGACCCAGGACACACCGGAGGGACTATGTTTCTCGGCTGGCCTGCGAACGCCTTGGGATTCCCCCGGATAAGCTGGCCCAAGTGGCTGGGGAGAGGGAAGTCTGGGTCTCTCTGCTTAGGCTGCTGCCCCCGTGACCTGATCTCCGATAAGTGGCAGAAAACAGACGGACAGACAAATGTTCATTTTTATTTTAATCATCCATCCATCCATCCATCCATCCATCCATCCATCCATCCATCCATCCACCCACCCATCCACCCATCCATCCATCCATCCATCCATCCATCCATCCATCCATCCATCCATCCACCCACCCATTTTCTGTACACACTTCTTCCTTTCAGGGTCACGTGGGTCACTGGTGCCCATATCCAACAGTCACAGTGTGAGGGGCGGGGTACACCCTGGACAGGTCGCAAGTCCATCACAGTATTTTAAACATTTGTTATCTTATTAGAGATGTGCACCCCAGATAATGCTTTTTCACTGCTTTACATGTGATGTTAAACTTCCCATTATTCCATAAGACGTTAGAAAAACATTAGAGAGCACAGTGGAAAAGGAAACCTGAAGATCATTTAACATCTGGTTTGGTTGGTGTCATCCGAGGTCACCGAGTGCGGGAGAGAAAAGGAGCTTTTCCCAGACAATGTGGTAGCAGATTTCCATCAGTAGGCTGGACATCACTGTCAATAACATTTATTTACCTGTGATATTTAAAGAAATAATGCATCCAGACAGAAAATATTAGCTGCCTGTGAACAGCTGCTTTCCAGCCTGTCAAAAATCTAAGCTTGTTTCTATTCAAAAACTGTTTCCAAAGCATTTCTTCACACAAAAAAGGTCCTTCTGTTTTATTAGTTTTCAAAAGTCATTGCAACTGACAATAGGAAAACTCTCCAATACTGCAATACTATGAAACAGTGATAGTTTTTGAAATGTACCATAAAAATTCCAACCATATGCTGCAATGTTTTCACTTCCTATTACTTCAATATCTGTCCTGGACTGGATCAGTGTAGTTTTCGTTTTTTTTTCTTTCTGAATTTCAGGTACTACTCAGATTTGTGTGCACTTAAAAGTGAAGTAGTCCTACCAAGGGTATCACAGGGCTCATTTTTCCAAGAGCAGATGTCAAGTCCTGTGAGGAGGATGGCATGGTCATGGTGCCGGCCCTCTCTGCCCCCCAGAGTTGACTGCCAGCGGCAGAAGCTGTTCAGCGTGTGATCAGCGTGGTGGTTGATCACCAAACCATCCTGTGAGGTAAAACAGAGGCAGACAGAGTAACAATGTTGTCTCTTAGGACTAAGGCTACCAGATTTTTGAGCACATTTTTTAAATCTTTGTTTGAGCCAACGTTTTCAAGAAAAAGCTTTTTTTCTCTTTTGCTACACAAAACAAGATATAGTTATCCCTCGCTTTGATTCATCAGTTCAGCTTGCCTGTCTACTGTTTGGCATTGTTTTTGCTAAAATCGCACATCACATGTAAATGTGTTTTTTTGTATGTAATATTGGTATACAACCCTGAGCACAAGATAAGAACATTAAAAATATTTATTTGTTATTGTGGGAAAAGATAGTGATGTATAGGTGTCAAAGAGAGCAAAAACATTAATGAGGACTTAATAAAAGTAAACATTTGAAAATGTCCAAACCTTTGTCAAGAGTATTTTTGATAGCTTCCCACTTGCTTTTATGGTTTGCGTTGTTTTTTTTCTTTCAAATTACTGCAGTCCGAAAAAAATATAAAGTTCTTCTGATTTTTATCAGCCCACAAATGCGGTCCACATAAACCAAAAATGTAGGCTGCATTTGAGTAGCCTGTGCAGCCGACAGTATTCCAGGAGTCATTGCAAACTAAACAGGAAAAAAAATAGCAGTTTGGAAATTCATCGTGGACCAAAAAAAAGTTTTTAAATGTAAATTTAGCTAATTAAATTTTAGCTGCAATAAGATGTTAAATAAAATGCTATTACAAGTACTGATACTGGCGCTAAACCCAAATTTAAATTTTTTGTAATTATTTACATTTAATGTTTTTAATAATTTGTAAAATTTTATGAAGGCATACCTCCCATGAAAAGATGTGAAGACATGTTCTAACGCATTTTAAGTCTATAGGTATGTGATATAAAATATAAAACATCCGTGGTAATGCAAACATACATCATACAAAGATTAAACTGTCTCTTTTCCAGAGATGTGATGTTTGCGAACAATCCAAATCTTTTGAACAACTCCAACCAATGATAGGAACCAAATTGAAAACAGGAAAGAGCCTTTCATAGTATGTTTTTTTACTCCTTGTAATACCTTAATATTTTCTCCTTAACCACTTTTCCTGACAAATAGGCAGAGTGGTAGAGTACAGCAGCTCAGAGGGAAAAGGGGAAAGGTCTGCTTAACAATACACATGGTTCTGCCCACATGACCCAATGACGTCATCACATATGGTGTTTGTAGCGACGTTTCTCTCTATGTGATGACAACTCATTCAAAATTGAATGGATCTTTTGAACAACTCTGAAACAAACAGATAGTAAAAATTCGGATCCCCTCAAAGAGCCATTCATCCCAACTTTACTCATTTCACAGCCATTTTATGCTGCCTAGCTGGACTGTGAAGGATGTGGCTTCTGTGGGCTGCAGTCTACGTGGACTGCAACCCCTGAATTGAGACACAGCCATATTGTTGTTGTAAGGAAGATGATTTTGTTGTGAACCTATGAGGATTTGACCTGACATCTTGATGCTCACCTGCTCTTCATCCAAAAGGACAAGACCCACTATGACGATGTTGATGTTTCCTCCTATTGTACCATCTTTGAACAGACTGGAAACCTACAAAGAAAACACAAAGATTCAATACCACTGATGCGACTTTTACATACTTTTTATTTACATACAGCATTTGATGTTTGTGCCATTCCACAATATATATATATATATATATATATATATATATACACACACCTGGACAGTTTTATAGAAATAACTCACAAAGCTCTTTTGATGGTATTACTAAGGCCTGACAACCACAACTGCTGTTTCCAATTCAGCTTCTTGTACCGACATCTGATAGGTCATAACAGTTTATGTTCTCAGAAATGACTTATAATCTTTTGTTCATGTTTGCTATCTCTCCGTCTCTCGGGCCTTGTGAACACATCAGATGCCACTCACAGAACATTTTTTCTTCCTTTTATACTCTCATTCATTCCTTATGTTCCTTATGTTTGGTCTTACTTTGCGTCGACACACGTAAAAATACACGGCTGCTAAAGAAAAAAAAGTTCCGAGGTCAAAGAAGGAATCAAAGCTTTGTGTTTTAAGTTAAATGCCCGATGTTTGACAGAGTGTCAGATTTGCACACCCTGCTCTGATCCAAAGAGTTCCAGTGAATCACTGTGTTTTCACTGCCACATGGAGGAAGCGGTTCCCATGGAGCTTTAGTGTGTTGGAGTACACAACATATATTATGTATTTTTTTTTAATTAGTAACTACCAAGTGTCCTTTTCTAAATGTCTTTTCTCTCCGCCTCAGGGAAAACATAAACCCAAATCTCAAAAAAAAAAAAAAACCCCTTCTGCAGAGCTGGCAGGTGGTGTTAAGGATTTTCGTTGCTTCTTTTCTGTGAAACCCCACATTGTATTAACCCCTCAGTATTGAGCTGAGACATTTCCAACTGGGTTTCTCACTAGAAGGCCGTATGTTTTCAAAATAGACAGATTATCTTTGGATTTGTCTGTCAGTCATGAAGTAGCCGAACGAGCGTGACAGAATTTGCTCGCAGATCATCTGAGAGGTGCAGGAGGGACACTGAATGCCTTAGCCATGATCTCACTCACATATCACTTTCATGTTTGCAGACATGCTCTTTCTAATCACTAACCGTGTTTTTTAGACTTTATCTTAAAAGACATGAATATCAGCTTACAAAAGTCTGGGCTAAAGCACAGCTTAAATAAACTGCAGCGGATGTTACATTCTGTATAACGACACATAAAAGCAGTCTTGAAATAACAGGTCTTAATAAAAGAAAACAAACCACTGCCAGCTCACTATTCCATTTGTAAAACACTGAAAATTTATATAAATTTTGAATTTTATATCAGCATCTAAACTGTCCAATTTAACAATTGCTGGCAATTACACAATTATCCTACTTATACTTAGATTATTGACCTCTTTGATAGATTAATTTTTATTTTAATGAATAATTGTATTCATTTTTGTAATTAAAGTTTTATGATCCTCACAAGCCATACCTTGATTTTCTTGGCAACACCTAGGGCTTTGAATAATTTGGGTAATTGTTGCAAACTTATAACATTCAAAAGCAACAAAACATTCCTCTCTGTTCCAGTAAATAATAGTTAAAATTTTAAATTTAACTTGATCAGAGTATATTTATCCAATAGTCTGGTCAAATCATAAAAATCAAATGTGAGCCAAAAACCTTATCCCACCTCTCAGTGACCACTGAATGAAAAAAGTGAATAAAGAAAGTGAATGGATGCTTGTTCCTAGGTGTAAATAAGAACAAATGTCTGCCTTGTTTGTCTCTGTGCGTCCTTGTGATGAACAGGTGATGTCACAGATGTTAGGGTTAGGTTCTGGCTGTGGACCCTTATATGTTACAAAATATGTAGCATTTTTTTTCTCACATTCAATATTACAACATTTGTTTAACATATTTATTTAACTAATGTGTTTGTGTAAAAATGATGATACAAATTAGTTAACAGTATTATAATTGACAACCAAATAGACCCTCCCTGGTTCTTTAAAGGCCCACAGCTGATTTAGATGTCAATGACTGAAATGCTAAAACACACGGTGAGTGCTATGAGTGCCAAGATGACAGAAAATATAGATTTATTGCACCTGATGTGATCACCGCTATATTCAATCTCAGCATCACAAGTCTCTTAATATTAAGTAGCCATTATTTATAGTCTATCAACTGTTCAGCTGTCTGCAGAGACTAGGTTCAGACACTTGAGAAAATACACAGATAATCTAGCCAGTTGGTAGCAGCCCCCCCCACCACACACACACACACACACACACACACACCAGCTGGTATCATATTTATTTCTCTCACCATGTTGAGAACAGTTAGGACATATGTGGTGATGTTCTCATGGCCGTGGTTGTCCATCATCTTTCTGTCCACCACCACTAGTGTCTCCACATTGAGCTTCTGACTGTGTTGATTCTTCATCAGCAAGGCCCGTTTGTTCCTGGGCAGAACCTTGTACTCGTCTGGAAGAATGAAAACATCCTCCTCTGGAGGTTTGGGCATATCTGTCAAAATAGATTCAAACAGACAGGAGGAGGTGGAACAAATAAAGTGATTATTACAATTGTTTTAACTGTTTGCTGGGGGTGAAGCTTATTTAGATGTTAAAGACACAATGTGCTTTCAAACATGCTTTAGAATTAAGCTAATTTCAGTGACTGATGACAGAAAGACACAGTAGTTTATTTGACAAACTATATTTTCCATGTTTGATCGTGTCCACTGTAATGCAGATTTACAACTATGAGCCAAAATGCTACCAGTTTTTCAGGAATAATCAAAATAAACGAAACCACAATATGTACTGGGGATTAACAAAGAGATGTCACAAAATCATGAGATAAATAAGAAG
Source organism: Austrofundulus limnaeus (assembly GCF_001266775.1). NCBI lineage: Eukaryota > Metazoa > Chordata > Actinopteri > Cyprinodontiformes > Rivulidae > Austrofundulus > Austrofundulus limnaeus. The sequence goes on from NW_013952420.1 coordinate 3,424,756, forward strand.
TTAGTAAAGTAACAACAAATTTATTCTTTTTCTAGAATAATGCAAGGTAAAATAATGAAGACAGGTCTACAGTATTTATTTATCCATCAATCAATCCTTTGTTTTATTATAAATGCAAGCTTTTTCAGCTAAATTAATTTTGAATAGTGTAGATTTTGGTAGAAGATTATACAAGTATTTTATAGAAAAAGCTGCACAATAAACAATTTGCAACATTTGTAGCAAGTTATTACACATTACATGCGTAGATTTAACATTTACATTACAGACCAAGCACTGATATTTTCTTTGAAATTTGCATTTGTGAAAATGAAAGCACTTTTCTCAAATCTATACTTGTACTGACGAGTCAACTCCATATCTGTCATTTAAAAGACACAGTAGAGATCCAATGTGGTCCTGACTTTACTGCTTCAAGTCATAAATTCTGTGGGTCCAGCTTATCTAAACCTTCACCTTTTAATACCCAACTGAGATGAACTGCAAAGAATGACCTCAGTTTGCTTACACAGGCAGAAAGCAGGTGATCAGTGCCCAGCACAGGTGTTCACTGATGTCAGCTAATGGATATGTAAACAGCACAGGCAGCTGGGGTTCTGCAGGGTTAGAGCAGTACCAGTGCAGTCCCTGAACAAGCAGATTTGACAGATCCTGTAGTAACTTCTTATAAACAAGGACTGAACAGAGGAAAGTGAATTTAAATAATTACCTACCTAACCCACACATTATTCCACTAATAAAGTCAAACGATTTGTAAACTGAGACTGAAAATTTTTGGTCAACATAAAAAAAATATGGCAAACGGCTCTGAGGTGAAAACAGGTTGATCATATGCTCAAACTTTCTCAGTATTTGGGTCTTTAGGTTCCTCACATCATACAGTAAATGAAACAATTTCTGATACAATTTTACATTGATGTTTTTTTCTCTTTATCTGAAAAAGGGATAATAATGCATTGATGCATGTTAACTAATATTACGTTCACCCTGCAGGACTTCATAATCAATTCCATTTTTTTAACCATATCAGATTTTTTTCGCATTTCGTTCAGATTGTCATTTACAGTAAATCAGACCATCATCAGACTTCAGTGAGAACAGCTTATGAATCTGACTACAATGTACAGAAAGTAGAGACAAACTCAAGTATCAATCCCATCACGTTAGTAGCAATATGGTCCAACAACATTGGCGTAACACTGTTAGCATCATAAGTTGGTCATCTAGAACATGACAAATCCTGAAAGTTTAAAAAAGACAAATCAACTGAACTTCTGTTATGTGCTAAACGTGTAGTTCAAACTGCATGGTGTTTGTATCAATAATAATATCAGGACCAATCCTCAAACTCAATGACACAAAAGTTGGATGAAATGTGATCTGACCGTTCAGTCTGCAGCATCAACATTAAATATCTATCTGATTTATTACACATATGAAAAAGACTTGGGTCAACTTTGAAAAAAAAAAAAGGATTTGTCGCATTCAGACTTCCATAAAAAGTCCAACCTGAGTCACAAATGGGCAAAAAAAATCAGATTTGCCTGCAGTGTGAACATAGCTATTAATTTTGCTACCATTATCACAATTTATACATTTGTCTGAACTAAACAAATACAAAGTGTTTTAAATGTTTGCTGAACTCTTATAATGTTTTTTATCATTCTAACTTGGCAATAAAATCCTGCAAAAAAAAATAAATAAAATAAATAAACTAGTTATTGTAAATTTTCCTTTACATCCTTTTAAGTTCGATTGCTAAGAAAGTTCAACAGAAATGTTAATAAATGTATTTGCCATGTCATGTGTGATTTACCCTTGTAAATATAGTTGTAAGTGATGTGATAATTCAACACACATGGCTTAAATGTAAACCAGTGAATTGCTTATTATTAAAAAAATATGACAATAAAGGAATTTGAGTGGAAATAATGTTACTTAAACTTAACTTATTTAGAAAATTAAAAAGAGCATAAAAAATGAAACTCACTTTATAATCTAAATTTGTTAGTAAATGTCTCTTTGGTGAGAAAAAATAATCTATGTGACTAATTCTACCCTTATAATAACATGCAGCTACATCATCAGAGCAGAAAAGGCTAATGCTGTGTTTTTTTACAGTACCTCTTTCCAAGACCTCTGTTTGAATGTTTACTTAACTTGTGGATAGGAAACAATTACAGAAATGTTTCATGCATCCAGACATAATGAGGAGTGTGAGTGTGCTGGTGGGGATTAAAATGAGAAATTGCCCTTACATACATTTCTTCCTTCTTCCACAGAAGTGTTGCCTTTGCCTTTCCCCATGCCTGTAACCGCTGTGGTGATGGTCTCTCCCATGATGCTTTTGTGGGTCCATGTGGTCTGAGCTGTTTCTGCTGTCATGGTAATAAATACTTTGTTGTTTTTGCCTGTATTGATCTTTGTTATCTACTCTGTAGATGGGATCTGTGTTTGAATGGAAACGTCTGTGAGTAACTGTGGATCTCTTCTGAAGCAGCCGAGGCTCAAGATGTCTTCCCTTTGTCCAGGCGTCTCCGATGCTTTTGTAGAGAATATGTGGTTGGTGACTGTCAGGAGCGGTGAAGTTCTCCTTCTGTGCAAGGCTCCGTGACACTGGTCTCAGGAAGAAGTCTGCGTCCGGTGTTCGAATCAAACCTGACTAGAGGCACAACAAAATGTCAAATTAGTCTAAGTGATTTTGAGTTTGGGTTTATATGTGAGCATGAGCTAACATGTTTAATCCAACACAGAAAATCTTAAAAATACCTGACTTGAAAACAAGATTTTGGATTTTTGAGGCGCTGAGGAAACAGTTCATATCTTATCTGATGCAGCTTTTGGAATTATGTCAATCCCAGACAAAAAAAAAAAAAAAGAGAGCAGAATTCTGACAGAATAAATAAATCAAGGTCAAATTCAACTGCTGCAGTCTTAAAACATCACTAATGTCAAAAGTTTCCCACCAGTTCATCTGGGCGGCTGTGGTTCAGTATTAGGGCAGCTGACTCTGAACCAGAGAGTCATAGGTTCAATTCCCTGCCATGTCCACATGTCGTAAAGTCCTTTAGCAAGACATATAATCCCCAGGCTCTTACATAGCTGCCCACTGCTCCACTTGGGTGTATCTCACATGTGATGGGTCAATGCAGTGCACAAATTCCATCATTGTATAGGACCATGCACTGATGAAAATATGTAGCTCTTTATTAAGAATTTTTTATATAGTTGTCAATTTATCAATACTTGTGTTTGTTACACAAAATTTTAGTTATTTGCGCAGGAAGATGGTAGCACCAGCAGCTAACTTTAGCACTTCTGGTAGGAATTTCACAATGTTTCTGACAGAACAACTGTGGGATGCAAAACTGACAATGATGATTTTTTTTTCATAATAAAATGTTCAAATGAACTGAATTTTAAATTGTTAAGAGTGAAATTGTTTTGAGACACCAGCAATAACTTCAGTCATGGTGCACTGACTGTAGCTCACCAATTTGGTCAGAATTAAACTTTTTTCCAAACTGAGATTATTCATCTACAGGAGGTAAGGTATTTCACACATCCAGCTGATGTAGTCTCTAAGGCTATGTTCCCGCTGCGGGTCTTTGCTCAGTTCTAAATAAAAACAGAAACAAGTTTTTGGTGTGAACGTTCACATTTTATTTTAAATGTACTACTTGTTAGCATGTTGATTCTGAGGTTGTTGTGCAACCAGAGTCGATTAAATATTTATCTTGCAAGCTTGTTTAGTTTGATGTTTACATCAAACTAAACAAGCTTTTATAATCTGTCTCTGACCTGATGTTCTGGTGCAGCATTTTATTTGTTTTTTTTCTAAAACAGAAGTACTGATCGAGTAACTTACGTATCAATACAGTCCTCGACCGACATTGGACGTCACTATCATATTCCTACAAATTCTCATCCAGGACATGGAAAATTAATTGAACAAAGACAAAAAAACAACTTGACTTGTGTTTTTTTAGGTGAAGACGTAAGACTGAACATAAACTAAGAGACTGCACTCACATACTGCCAACACCTCCAAACCTGCTTCAGTTATTTGTTGAGCGTCTTGCCTCTGTCAGCAATTAGGCAGGACCTGACCTTTGGTCACCACTAACCTGAACTCACTAAACATCTGTGCGGCTCAATTATGAACCATGTTTCTTCACCTTTAACATCTGCTCTGCTGTTTAGGGTCAGCTGGCAGCTAAATTTAACTAGGACTTGTTCTTACAGATGGTTTTAAGAGAGCTACTCTTATAAATACTAACATTAGCAAATAAATTCCTAAATAATTATTAGAGTTAGAGTTGGGGTTAAAAACTACAGTCAGATAGTGATGCATGGCTCTGTGGACCTTTTATTTATTGGGGCTATGTAAAAACTGAAAAGAGAATCATCCCTAAATATTCTTAAACTAATTTCTGCTGATTCTGTCTGTTTCCATTTATTTCTGTCTTTGTGGTCAAATTTGATAAAAACATCACATCCACGAGAAGTTTTTGCTTGTTTTCTGCCTCTTCTCTGTCCCTTTTAGTCCATCTAAACATGCACCACATCTGTGCTGACAGTCAGCGTGGATGGTTCTGACTTTCACCACACTTGGTTATTTCTGTGGTTTTTGAAAATCTCTTTAATTGATTGCAGTCATTCATTTTTTCTGTGAGGGGAGTGTGAGGTCTCTTGCTGCACCATCCAAAAACATATTGAAACAGACAGTCCGGATATGACTGACCCAGAGTGTGCAGATCGTGCGTGTGTTTGTGTGTGTGTTTGACAGCCATAGGATTGTTAAACATTTATTATGTTATTATGTGTGGAGAAAAGCAATCTTGAAGTAATTAAGGTTAAAAATCAGCAACCAAATATCTACTGGTGGGAATATGAGCAAACATATGCATATCTGTGTCCCTTTAAGAGTAAACCTCAAGATTTGCAGATGCAAAACTTAAGTGTTGATGATGGTGTAGAATGGGTTTGATAAAAATGGCTATTCCTCTTAAAACTCTGGCATGAAAGCTCTTGAGTAACATGCATTTCTTCAAGGAATACTAGACTTTTATTACTCTAATGTTACTATAATATTAATTATAAAACTTTGCGCTGAGCAGATCAAAGACAAACCTGCACATATGAGTCTAATTCCTAGCTTATGAAGTTCTTGGTCTGACAGGAATGAATGCTTCAACTCTATCTGTTCATTTTCGTGTTCTTACCACACACCGGCTGATGTTTACAGGTGTTGCTTTGTCAGATAATGATCATTTACCAGCACACAGTATCTGTGGTGTCAGACAAAAGATCCCCACAGTGACATCAAAACATACACACTTGTACTCAAACATTTACCAGAATAATTACAGTCCTTTAGGATAAAATCACACAAATAATATGTGTGGATGGAAGCATCAGAATGACTTCTTTATGAATGTCCTATTGAACAGTGCCTCAGAAAAGTATTCCTCTCTTTGGCATATTTCCTATTATATGTATTAGTATAAAAATAATAATTTCTGTGACGTTTGATCTCCTAGCAAGCCTATATTCTACAACACCCTCCAAAATGAACCCTTATTCGGTGCCACCTTTTTCAGCAGTACAACTTTTTAACCCTCTGAGTAACATCTCTGGTCTAATTTTGTGCATTTCACACACAAACACACAGGTTTTTTTATATCTATATATATCCCTGGGGGAATGCGGATTGACTTCCATTCATTTTCTGATAATTTTATAGCCTAACCCTGACCATATGAAATAAACCTCATAAACCTCACAGACACCTGACCCTAAAGCTAACCTAAACTCAAATCACACCTTAGTCCTAAACCAAAGCCCACACCCAATATTAGCATCTGTACAGTCTCCAAAATGCACATTCGGTCCCCATGAGGCTGCAGTTTTCTGGAAAATGATTTCCATGATGTAGCAAAAACATTCACACACACACACAAACCCCTCTCTCGTTACCTAAAGTTAAATCAGACCCCAAATTTTCAGTCTAATTAAAGTAAAAGCTTTGAACTTGCTATTTCAAGAAATTTAAATTGTCCAGAATGCCCCTTAAACTGTTTTATCTGTTGGGACTGCCTACTCTCTGTAAAACAGAGAAATTGCCTGAAAAGAGTGGTAATAAAGTGTGTTTATAAATGCTGGAGAATCATTCCAGGGCTTTAGTAACTTGTACAGGGCCAGATCGTTGAAAAGATCCAGATCCACCTTTGTTGATTTTAGTCATCATTTCACAAATGAGTTCAATATGCTTCCATCAGGGCAAAGACACACTTTTACCATGGTGTAGAACAAACCAGCTCAAGAAATCCATCATTCCATCTGCTACCAGCCTTTAAATTACTAATATGGAACTATATAGTCTCAGTCCAGGGTCTCTTCAAGAATTTATCTATATTTAAAACGATTCATAATTACTTTGATCATAACTAAGTTTACAAACCTACTGACAAGCATCACTTCAGGATGATGCTGCATGCTTTACTGAGAAGATGATTTTATTTAAATGAGAATTCCAAATAATTGTTTTTTCTTTATTCAAGCAAAGAATGTTTTCCTCTCAGTCATGCTTACATAAAATCCATCCTAAAGGCTTACATTTGTTCTATGAACTGAAACTGTTCTATCTCTGCTGTGGACCTTTGGAGATGTTATAGGTTACCTTTGATCTTTTGCCTCTGATTAATACTTTTGCAGACTACGCCCTGGATAACTGGTCTATCTCATGGCCACAGAGACAAACAAAACAAACAACTATTCACGCACACGCACACACTGACACTTAGGAGCAATTTCGAGTTGCAGATCAACCCAATGCAAATGGTTTTGGACTGGGAGAAAACCAGAGTACCCGAAGAAATACCAAGCCACCATCCTCCACACCAAAAGACTCTCAGACAAGTTTCAAAGTCAGGACCTTTTTTACTGCAAGGCAGCATTGCACATCTGCATTCCTGTGCAGCCCCATCTTCAGATCATTACACTAAAATGACTGCATCCTAGTATCAACTTTTACTTGGAGAGCTCCTTAATTTTCACTGGACTGCTTGCATGATGCCCTTTGAGTACAATAAGTTGAAGACACATGGTGTTGTGGATTACCAAATAATGAGCTCAAATAAGAGGATGAATTAACATTAACACCTTTAACTGTTACTTGCCTACCAGTGGTCATGAAATATTCCACTCAGGGTTGTTACTTTTAATCCAATGTGACAACCAGTGCTCAAATCCACTTGGTATCCCCATAACGCCCCACAGATGTACTGTCAACATTTGGTTCTAAGTCACAATGAGTTCTGTGACCAGAACAGTGCTGCTGTCAGCTTACAAAACTTCACATGCAATGTATTTATTCAGTCTGGCTGGTTGGTTGGCAAAAAGTTGAGGCTTGGGGATTTTGGAGAAAGAAAGAGTAAAATAATAAAAGACAATGTTCCTTCTGTTTTTCTTTTTGTCACACAGTGTTCTGTTTGGTGAGCTCATATTGGCAGTAAACCCAGATGGAACAGACAAAAAAAGAGGAAATCCATAATAGCACAAGACAGCCATGGGCCTCACACCTGCAGCCTGAGGGTGAAAATATTTAGTTATAAGTTGTCATAACAACTGTCATTTTGTGATATATATTCAAGAGTAATTTAAAGCACTATGAGTATCCAGGCTGAGCTTCCTTTACAAAAACTGGAGGCAGCTACAAATCTGCTACAACAACGTGACTTATGGTGCATTCAGAGCATAGCATTACTTTAATTCTGCTTTACTATTACAAGTGAGGCATGCCAACCAGCATAAAAATCATCAAGATTAAAACTCAAAACGACTGTAACTGGTACTGTCTTTTAGCACCACAGAAATGTGTTAAATTGACAATTGATGTGAATTTTGCAACATTATATATCATGCTGTATTTGATTTGATACCATCAGAGGGGCTGTAGGCTTGTGAGGAACGAGAGCCACCTTGTCCTAAAAACATCGGGACACCCCTAGCCTTTAACTCAGCGAAGTGAACCAACTCTGGTTAGGGTTAGGGTCTGAATCTGAAGAATTACTGGTGATACTGTTTTCTTTTTGTGTGAGTGAGTGAGTGAGTGAGTGAGTGAGTGAGTGAGTGAGTGAGTGAGTGAGTGAGTGAGTGAGTGAGTGAGTGAGTGAGTGAGTGAGTGAGTGAG
>NW_013952420.1:3433729-3439974 GCF_001266775.1 Austrofundulus limnaeus
TATTAGTACTGATCGAAAGAGTAATTCTAAGACATTCTTTTGGTTTATTTTTCAGATAAGTAAATTTACTTAATACTAGAACATGCAATTCATTCTTCCAAGCCTACACACGGATTCATCTTTCTGCATCGCTTCAGCGATCTCCTTCCAAACATTCTGTGCCATTTGAACATCTTTATGATCTCTCATAGAGGGATCATATAAAAGCTGGTACATCCGAATACGTGAGCAGCTTCGTGTTGTCAACGGCGTGCGCACTAGCCTTTGCAGAGTTTCAAAAAAATCAGAGGTGCACGACACGCGCAAAACGCCGTGCGGGGCCAAAGCGCAGGGGCGGGGACGGCGCTATTGCGTCACTTTTGACATGTTGAGTATAAATCTAGCTTAACTCGCAGACAGCGTGGCAGTATGCCAGAGGTCATTTAGGATCTGGGTTAATTCAGCTCGAACTCGGGGGTCCTAATTTAGTGTGAGAATTTGGTTCTTAACTCGGGTGAGTCAGGAACTGGCCAGCTCTAGCTGTCACACTGTGATGTATAGTATGTCAATGTATAAAAACATGACAAAAATCAAACAAGTACATAATAAGTATGTAATAAATATAAGTAATAAGTAAGTAATAAGTAATAAGTATAGTAAAATGTATGTTTGTCAAATAAGTTAGGTCTTAGTTCTGAATAAGTTACCAGCATGCATAAATTGTCGTACACCGATGCCAGCCAAAAGTTTTGTCAATGCACACCATTTTCAGCATACACCAACATCTTGCTGATAAGTTGGAAATAAGTTACAGTTGTGACAGGGCCTTAAGCTAAATTTCACTCAAATGACATGCATTTGCCCTTTATTTTATGTGTGCAGGTACACAGACCACTGTTAGGAGATTAGGTCACACAAGACCTTTTCCTAAACAGCAGAGTCATCAGATTACACACTGTGCTCCTCAAGGTGCAAATAGCAGTCATAAAACACTACTTGGGAGGGCGCAAACAGCTGGACTCTCTGGAGTCGACTCATCCAGACAAGCAGCAACAGGAATAGGATGGGCGTGTAAAACAGTGCAACGGAAACGAGGTGGGGAGATTCAGTGCAGCACAAGGTGCACTTGAATGTGAGCAGAATGTGGCTCTCCTATTTATTTTTTCCATACGTTCCGTGCTTTTAAAAGAAGCCCATCAGTTTGGAAAAATGTTGCAAACTGAGTTAAGTAAATGTGATCTGTTTTTAACAGTGTAACTGACTCTTTATGACTGAGGAAACAGGGATTAATATCTGCATCTGATAAAAATGGGAACAATTTTTTACTTTTTTTTATGAATCCTATACTAAAAATGAATTCTTTGACCACACACACTGTTTGCTCTTCAAAGCTCTATCACATAAATCCCTTATTTATTTTTGGAAATCCCAGAGGTGGAAAGAGTGTGCAGCATTTTATTATCACTATTGCTGCTAGCCTGAAGGCAAGATACACACCTACCTTTTTACAAGAAAAAAAAAAAGCTATGCTCATCAACTGATTTGTACTACCTTTCACAAGTTTCTTTTTTTGTTGTATGTCACAATCTGTTTCATTTGAGTTCACTGGTAACTTTTGGTGTTTTGTTATTTTTGATTTATTTGCGTAAATATTTGTTTCTTGTGTTTCAGTTTTTCCAAGTGTCTTGTTGCATCACTCTCTTCCTCAGTCAGTTTCTGCTCCTCAACTCGTGCCCCACCCATTCTCACCTGTTCTCAGTTGTCATTTTGACCAGGGGCCTTCACTCCACTCAAAGCGGCATCATGCAAGACACGTCTCCTTTCTGTAAGTAAGCTTTCCCCTTGAATGTAACTTTATAAAACTAAAAAAAGATAAATAAATATTACAGAACATGGCTGAAACAATGTCTACTACAGTAAGCATTCCACTTATCCTACGGCACCCTCACCCCAATGAAAGCCAGACTAAAGTGCATTACGCAGTGACAAAGTCTACAGGAACAGTTTATGATCTTGCCTTTTACACATGTGTCCATGTAAGAAGTATGAACCCATTTGGCAGATGAACTCAGTGGGATTGGCATGCTACTTTTGTTCCACCAGTAATTGCTTTTACGTACAGGATTGTTAGTTGGTTTTCCTAAAGCTAAGCTGACCACTATACGGGCTGCCAGAAGAGAATTTAGTGTACAACATCAAACACTACCTACAAAGGGTGGGTTCAGTTCTCATAATGTCTAACAGGGAGTAAACGACCCTTATAATCTTCAGTTCTTTTTGCTTTTTCTCAGCCAGTCTTTATATGATACACTACATATTTCAGTCACTAAATTCAGAAGTTGATATTCTCAGAAGAATCATTATCCTCGAGCATACCGCAGCACTTTATTTTAAGACAAAGTTCATGTAATCATATTTACTGATTGGTCAGATGCTGCTGTGAAACAGTACATTAATAATAACATGCAGGAAGCAACACGAAGGCATTTTTGAGAAATGGTTACTGTCTTTCCCATGCAGTCTAAATATCTGACTGCTGATAAAGCTTTAGTAAGTCCCTAACTCCCAGCAGAAAAAGTTGAATTCCCACTGAAGCACTACCCAAATCTGTCCTAACCAGCGTGACTCGTGAGAACCAAGTTTGCAGTCACTGCAACCATGGACTTTCCAGGTTTAATCTTTTAGTAGTAACTAATCTCACACGATCACAGATGGGGAACCAATTCTCATACTAGGAACTCGTTTACTGTTATACAGATATTAACAGCTAATTAGCAAGAATGAACCAAGCAACTTTTCTACTTAAAAAAGGCCAGGTTAAGATGAAATGCGGTCATAAGTGATTTTGTTTTAAATCTTATTTTATTAAACTTGAGAATATTATATGTAATTTTAAGACTGAGAGGATTAAATATAAATTCATAAAGTCCTTTGTTCTCTTGTCCAGTCTGCTAAGAAGGCTTGAATAGCAGTAGGGATCTTTGGGTGAGGGGAGGCCCTTTGGTTTCCCTATTGTAAATCTTACAGTAATGTTTTCTTTTATGCTTATGGATCAGAAAAGGACCACCAAGGCAACAATTGAAACCCAGCCAACTTTCTCCAAAAAGAAAAGTCAGAACAAGAACAAAAAAGATTGCAGTTTTGCAGTAAATGCACTTTGACTGCTGAGCGTTGAATGATTTTGACAATGTGCTGAAGAAGCTGAAACTGAATTGGTGAAGTTAAATCATTCAGAACAAAAGCTAAAATTAGCAAGATAAAAGCAAAAGTTTTCAAAACAGTACTTATAAACAAAACAGTGGCTAATTAAAACCTGCAAAATTGTAGGTAAAACTTGCAAAACAGTACATTAAAACTAAAACTAGTACAACAGTAATTAAAAGCTAAATTTGGCTAAACATTATTCAATAAGCAAAATAAGAAACATGTATACTGAAGTACTATTCAAAAGAGCACAATGTTTTTTAAAGACAGTAATCCCAATTCACTTAAACGGGTAGAAAAAATAATAAAACTTAAATATTTAAAGAAGTAAAAGAGTTACAAAGACACATTGTCCTGTGTGAGGTGACTATCTTGACATATGATTGATTAAATTAGCTGAAATCATACTGGAGTTCAAACTAATACTATTAAATAATAATAAAAAAGCATACAGAGGAAACTATAAATAGGATAAGTGTAGTATAAATGCTGAATCAGCTTTCACATATTACAAACATAGTCCCTCCAGTGTGTCCTGGGTCTCCTTCCACAGCCAAGGTGTGAGAGCCTGTTTTGAGAGTCGAGCTTCAAAAAGATTAAAAAAAACTAAATAAAGCTTTTTGGACAAATGCAACTCCCGTTGTCACTTTTGTCTTATAGCTGTAAAATATAATGTTAAGAATTACTTCATGCCTAAAATCAGTGCCTAAAATATGTGATTCATTCCTATATTAACACAAAGTTTAATTACTTCAAACTTCCATGTAAAAAATCAACAGTCTCTGTACCCTCTCGACACCAATTTCCACATACATTAGTCAGATCATTGTAATAAATTAACACAATAAATTTGGATATAAGTGGGCTGACTTGCAAATAGAGGCCTAATATATTGTTTTATTACATATAATATATTTAATTCAGTATTGCAGTTCAGTCTTCATGTGTAAAAAAATAAAATTGTGAAATTATATTTGTCATATATACTGTCATTTGAATTCAGACTTTTCACTTTATTATGGTGCCCAGCTAATTTGCCATTAAGCCCCTAAAAAGGTACCCTTTGCATAAGCATGCTACTCCATGGTAAGGAATGTCAGATTTTTTTTTATCCCTGAACTGAACTTCATGTACTATTAGTCTATGACCAGATGCTTAGCCATCTGTTTAGCATTTTCCAGGCTTACAAATCAAGCGTGACAAGGTGAAATGCCTCACTTGTCCTCACATTAGTTATTCTATTGCAGGTTTAGGTAAAGTACAATGAAGACTGAAGTGAGGACACATCACAGACACATTGACAAGACTTACCTGCATTACCAGTGGGAATTCAAGTAACATCAACTACAAACTTTCTGCTGACACGGAGCAGAAAGTTTGTTGCTGAGTTCTTTTTGGAGGGTAGCTTCACAGAAGCAGAATGAAACTGATGACAAGAGCAATGTTTTGAATAAACATAATTGTCTTACAGCAACAGACTTGTAGTTTTAGCTAATTTGTCTTTCCTGTCGCTCAACTTTTACCACTTCTTAGTTTAGTAACCTTATAAAAAGCCCCAGTCTCAATGTTTATTCAATCACATTCTTAGAATAGGTCAAATATTTTTGACAGGTTCAAAATTTCCTCCAAATCAGGTAGTGCAATTACAGCTCTACCCAAACAATCTAAATGAAGAACGTCCACGACACATGCTTTCATTTGGAGTGACCTCCAAATGCTCTGACACAAAAACACACACCAACTCAAATTTGACTAATTTCTCCCTCCTTCTGGCTCAGTTCCTTCTGCAACCTGACTCTGTGCATGTTCAGACTCACCATCCCCAAGCATGTGGACAGAGCCACAGAGGAGTTGACCCCTGACCTCAGTGACCCCTGGTAAAAGCAGTGGTCATCTTGGTGGTAGGCCCTCAGGCTTTTGGTGCCATTCTTTCCCAGGACCTGGATAGTAAAGCCAGGTGCGATCAGGCTCTCCGACGCCGCCCTCAGCTCCATGTGGAAGTCCTGACCCAGGCCTCTGAGCCGGAAGTGAACTGTTTCGCTGCTGTCGGTGTTTGAGGAGTTGGCATCTGGAGTTAGGGATCTACGGCGTCTTCTGAGCTGATGGTGCATGATTTCATGTGAGATGTACACACCTTGGTGATTGACTTCATATGGAGTTACAATTTCATATTCTGGGGAAAAAAATAGGACAAGGACAAAAAAACCCACAACAAGTTAAATAGCGTATCTATGTTTATGCAAAATTTTAAGAAAACGTTGAGTTAGAAATGAGTCATCTAAAAGTATTGATTATCACACAATTAAAAAAAATTGACCCACATGAAGAAAACAGGTGTCATTTGTCACAACCTTGCTTTGTTCTGGCTACAAATCATTGTCTTAAAGGCAGCAAAATTATTAGATATGTAGGAGATATATTAACACATTCTCACTCCCAACTCATCAACATATTGACACTTTTCCAAAGTTCCTTCTGCGTCTTGTTTTGACGAGTCAGGTGACCCCCTCACATCAGTCCTTGCCGCCCATGGCTTTTCCGGGTTGTGCCACCAGGGGTCTTTGGGTCGGGGGTCTGAGTGTAACATGAGGGATTAGGATAAATGGTTAGGTACTGGGGTCAGGGATAGGATGTCTACAGCGAATAGTAGGTAATTTTAGGCTTTGGAACACATAGTTCACGTGAATTTCCTACATTTTCAAAAATAGTTAATTTTACGTACTAGGGTCAGGGACATGATGTCTAAATTGAATAAAGGTAATTTTAGGCTTTGGAACGGTAGTTTTGGTGCATTTTCTACACTTTCAGAAATTATGACTACAGATTTCGCCCCATCTCGTCAAAAAATGACGCAAGGGGAGTACCCGATGCATCAAAATGGGACGCAGAGGGCACTTTGGAAAAGCGTCAATATGTGACGAATCGGGAGTGAGAATTGGTTTTATATATATATATATATATTTTGCAGCTTTAACTTGAAAATGTTGGTGAGTTTCCCTCAAATGAACCTCTTGTTTTAAATGCTTAGTAATTTGTTTCAGGATATTGAGTCACTCCAGATG
>NW_013952420.1:3441669-3444440 GCF_001266775.1 Austrofundulus limnaeus
GTCTTGACCATGTCTACATGCCAAAATGCACTGAGTTGCCGCCATGTGATTGGCTGATTAGAAATTAAGTGTTAACAAGCAGTTGGACAGGTGTACCTAATAAAGTGGCCGGTGAGTGTATATTAGCTATGTACAACCTATCCCTGACCCCAGTATCTCAAATTAACCATTATCCCTGACCAGAGACCCTAAAGTTAACCATTAATCCTGATCCCTCATATTAACCACAGACCCTAAAGTTAACCATTAATCTTGATCCCTCATGTTAACCACAGACCCTAAAGTTAACCATTAATCCTGATCCCTCATATTAACCACAGACCCTAAAGTTAACCATTAATCTTGTGACGCAACCCGGAAAAGCCGCGGGCGGCAAGGATGGACGCGTGCCCGAGCGTCAATATGTTATGAGTCCGACATGAGAACATGTTACCAAATCATGATACTACCTCCTCTGTTTTTCACAAGTGGGAAGTCTTTGCTATAAATTTGGGGTTTTCCTCATTCCAGCGTGCTGGTTTAATTTGTTGATGAGAAGAAAAAAAATAGAGAACTCTGATTATACATAAGACCTTTAGTGAAATGATGTTTTTTGGCAGTCCCCGTGATGGACTTGCAACCTGTCCAGGATGTACACAACCTCTCATACAGTGACTACTGGAGCTAAGCACCAGCTCCCCGCAAGACAGAAAGGAAAAATGGATGGATGGATGGATGGATGGATGGATGGATGGATGGATGAATGGATGGAGGGATAAAATTAGAGCTCAACACATTTAACACATTTTTCTGTTATTCTGTCAATTTTTGGTTTTCTTCAGGGGGGACATATCGTGCAAAATTCACTTTTTTAGTCCTTAAACACATTTTGCTGTGTACTCGGCATTTCGAGGAGTGCAGAAAAGTTTAGTTTTAGTCTCTCCGGGTGCTGTGTATCTTTATATTCTGTTTGGGTCATTATTTTCAATCTGTTCGATTTTCTCTATTCCTGTAGTTTTCATTCCACTCTTGCTTTGGGTCAGACTCTGTCTCCAAGAAGTAAGACTGCTGGATGGACAAGTCTTCTGTTGATGACATCTTTTAATTAATTAGTAAATACAAATTTATGTGCCGCTAAATAAACCATATCTCTGCTATCAAACTATAGAAATGTCCAAACGGGTGGAGCGGGGCCAGTTGTGAAGTGCCTAATTTACATTTAGAGACCAAAACGAGTGGCTCTCAGATGCACCTCAGAACAGGTGTAAAAGAGGGGCTTGTGGAGTTACAATAAGAAGGAATTCAGACCAAAGCATTGCAGTTCTACTTTATATAAACCTCGACTGAATGATTTAAATGTGAAAAGGAAAGATTTAAAGCATGAAATGTCTCATTCAAGACCTTGCAATGCATTAACTCAATTCCCCTCAGTTATCTTTGCATTGTGCATCTGGACATTCTCTTGCTTTAATAAAATCTTATTATAAATTTAAATATGTTTATTTCACAAAGTGCTTATACATTTTAGGATTCAGCACCATTATTCTAGGTTTTGGGTCGTTTTTAGTTGATGCAGCAATCCTTATTTTTATTATTATTATTATTTTTACTTCTAGCAGAATAATAATTTCACTCTTCTATTAACATATTTTCCCGGTCAAAAAATGTGCCTTTTGCAATGAAAACCATTAGTTATTGAGCTTGATGACATCTAAATTAATCACAGCAGTATTTACTGTTTTCTAGTGACACACTTAAGTTTGGTAAAGAAGACATTTGATTGTCAGGCAATTTGCATATGCAGACATAAAGACTATGCTAACATCCAAGCAAATATGTTACCAGTTTGTTATAAGAAAACTAGACGTTATTTTATTTTATAGTATACATGCATTTCTGCATATAGTCTGCACTAATTGGATGAGTCCACACCATTTATTACAAAATACTAAAGACTGTGCGGACAGTACATACATAGAAGTTCAGAATAAAACGTGTTTTCTTTAAACATAACATTACAAGATGTTAGCGAGTGTGCTTCTTGTATAGTGTTAAAATATGCATATTGTCCTCAGTGGTGATATTTTAGTAGGACAGGTTGTGTTGGAAAGCTTCTTGGCTTTCAATAAGTTAGGTCATGTTTTGTCTCTTTTCCCAAGTTAAATTTCACAGCAATATTAGTAACCTTGAACCCTGGCAGCATTAGCTGATGTACAGCATGACCTGATCTAATAATTGTTAAATATAGCCCAGACAAATGGCTTAGCTGTGAGAAAACTGTACAGGCTGGCAGACGGTGTGTCATCTCTGGCAGCGGGAATGCCTGGGGTTTGAACTTTGTCGTGTGGTGACATGAAGCTCCTGTCCAAACATCAAATGCTCATTAGCAGATGCATTTATTTAAAGAACCTTGTTTTACAGCGACTGCATGTTTAAAGATGGGTGGCCACGATGCAAAAACTAACCTCTGGCCTTAAAAAAATGTCTCGAGGGATTGGTTGCAGAGCTTGACTGCGAAAATAGGCATAGAGGCAGGGAGTAAGACCTGGAAAATGAAAAACAAAAATTGGTCCTTTGTATCTTTGTGGCTTTACTCTGCTCCTTTACCACACACACACGTCTAGCGGACAGTCCCGCTCCCACCCTAACTAAAAAAAACAAAAAAAAAACAGCTGCACTGACCCATGTTGGATGATATACAAACAAAGAGTCTGTGGGAAGAGATCACACACACACACACACACACACACACACACACACGCACACACACACACACACACACACACACACAC
>NW_013952420.1:3445267-3448042 GCF_001266775.1 Austrofundulus limnaeus
TATTATTATTATTATTATTATTTTTTTTTACTCCAGGCAGAGGTTTGTTGCAGCTCCAGATAACATTGTGGCTATACGTTTCCTGTGTCAGGTTGTGTGTTGCCCCCAAGTGGTGAAGAGAGGTATAGCACACAGCACAGGTGAGCGCTGTTTGATGCTCAGTGATGCGTGATGACAAATAAACACTCTCATTCAGTCATATCTCTACAAACGTGTACACAACCGAGAAAGCCACCATTGCACCGAAAAGACACAGTTTTCAAAGCTTTCACTAAGTCGGACATTTAACTAATTAGCGTTAGCTCACCTGTGCGCTGAGGTAAATTAAGCGAGCGAAGAAGAACCGACGCGCCAGCTTCACGACCGCCGGCATCACGATTTAAAAGTTCGTTCTGAAGAAAAAAAGGAAGAGCACACGTGACTTCTTGTTGTTTCACATTGTAAAGACTTCCTCAAACAGGTAACTCGGGACTTACTTTGTTCGACGCGCCGCTGCAGAGAAGGTGCACCAAGACCAACCAGCGCGTCCAGTTCCTCCACTGCGCGCGCGAGAGGCGCAGGAAAGCCATGTCTGCGGATCACCTTTGAGGCAGCTGAAGCCAAAAACGAGGAACAGAGAGGCTCTCCGGCAGCTTTAACATGAGAGGTGAGGAACAGCAGCCTCTGCTTCTTGTTATAACGAAGCATCAACGTGTTTCAGATGCGGGCTTCCTTCACGTTCGCACTCATTAGGTTCCCCATCCGTGTCCATTAAAGTGCCTGAACTCAAGTCCTGTCTCCCGGCCAGTCATTTTCTCACCCCCCCTCCTCACCACACACACACACTCACAGAGCCCACTACAATCAACGCCCCCACCCCCCACCAAATCTCTCTGTCTCTACCCAGTGACCCCCGCCGACCACTCCTCTGACTCCCAGTGAAATCATGTGATTGTCTCAAACCAGGCTGTGGTTCGTCTCTAGAAACCTACTCAAGTCCCACTGAGGCTGTTTCTGCAGCGGGAGTTGCGTTTTTTTTTTCCACCGGGGGGGGGGGGGGGGGGGGGGGGGGGGGGGGGGCACTGAATATAACATTGTGTGAGTGAATGCTGGGGGGAGCCATCTGCTTGTAGCCAATCACGTTTAACACCTGTGTTTGGATGTGTCCATTCATCCTGCAGTCCTGACAGAGGACAAAGGGTCGGTGGGGGAAAAAAAGAACAAAGAATGAACAGAAAGGTGTCCCCCCCCCCCCCCCCCCCAAAAAAAAAAAAAAATAAGTCGTAAAAGTCTGTGAGATTTTGTTTAGGTAGAAACAAACTGAACTGAAAACATAAAAGCATGCAAAATATGAAAACCAAGGCAACACAATTGAGTGTTTATTGATTAAAACTGTAATATCCACATACTAAAAATAGTAGCTATACCATTTGCCCTTAGTATTGATCAGAGTTGTAAAGTAACTAAGTACAAATACTTTGTTACTGTACTTAAGTAGAAATTTTGGTTATCTGTATTTTACTTGAGTAATTGCTTTTCAGCGTACTTTTTACTTTTACTCCTTACATTTTCACACAATTATCTGTACTTTCTACTCCTTACGTTTTTTAAAAGTTAAGAAGCAGAAAGCTACTTCGATTTTATTCTGAGTTGTTTTTATTTAAAAAATACTTTCCTGATAAATTGTGTCTTCTGGATAGAGTGGATTTAATTGTGGTTGTATGAGAAGTATAAATATATGTCATTAAGACACCATATTACTTTGTACACAGTCCATCACATCTTCTAAGCACCAGACAATTAAACTTTCTTAGTGAGCAAACCACTGCAACATTAGTTCCATTTTATCAATTGGAAACAATGCTTTTTAAAGCCTAAAAAAAACTTTATTTGCAATAAGTCGTCTGGAACATGTAGCCCAAATTAGATTGGGAGATTACACCCTGCAGCAGGTAATCAGTAATTTGTGATGGTTTACAGTCTAACATGTCACAGCTGACCCTGTTTAATCCACTCGCCATTCTCCCACCTCCAACATGTTTAGCAGCTGCACTGATAGGCAGCGTGCCAACATCCCTTAACTCCCCACAATCATTCATACAAGTGCTCAAAGTGCGGGAGCCAGGAGACTAGGAGAGCTCATTTCATATTCTTGAACATTTTATCCTCCACAAAGGAAAACCAGATGAGATTTGTGCTGTGTGGCAGGAGAAATAAATGTGGGTTAGGTTTTACAGAGATCCTTTTGGCTGAGGTTCATCAGAGTGAAAGGAGTCGGCAGTGATAGTAAAAAAGTTTGTCTACAAAGGATTTACCAATTTTCAAACAAAAAAAAAAAAACAACAACAAAGATTTCATTTATTTCGGCTGTAGTCAAAGAGTTTATTGTTCTTTTTATTAAAAACAAAGAAAGTTGGGTTGTGGGGGCAGAAGCTAAGAAGGGAAGTTCAGATCTTTCTTTCCAAAGTCACCTCTTTCAGCTCTTCTAGAAAGATTCCAAGGAATTCCCAAGTCAAACAAGAGACATAGTCTCTCCCAATGTGTCCTGGGTCTTCCACAGGGTCTCCTCTCAGTAGGACATGCCTGACACCTGGACACCTCCCTTTGGAGGTACCCAGGAGGCAACCTTACCAGATCCTTTTGATGTGGAGGAGCAGCGGCTCTACTTAAGTCTCCCCTGTTCATATGGTGTACAGTATGTTCATATGATAGACAGATAGATAGATAGATAGATAGATAGATAGATAGATAGATAGATAGATAGATAGATAGATAGATAGATAGATAGATAGATAG
>NW_013952420.1:3450347-3454130 GCF_001266775.1 Austrofundulus limnaeus
TTACTTACTTACTTACTTACTTACTTACTTACTTACTTACTTACTTACTTACTTACTTACTTACTTACTTACTTACTTACCTTAGTTACTAATTAACTTTTTTACTTACTTACTTACATACCTTAGTTACTAATTAACTTTTTTACTTACTTACTTACTTACTCACTCACTCACTCACTCACTTACTTACTTACTGACTTACTTACTTACTGACTTACTGACTTACTGACTTACTGACTTACTTACTTACTTACTCACAGTTCGGAACAACCCGGTCAAGAGATATGGACCAAACACAACAGACTCGGAGAACATGTGTCCTGGGTCCTGCTCCCATAGACCCCTGCACATCATCATCATGAAAAAACATCATGAGGAGGCACTACCCTTAAAAATAACAACTAAACACCAACATGAGGGTAAAAAAGAAAATACAAAATGCGTTACTGAAAACAAAACTTTAGTTAAGTGTTTCAGCCTGATATAAAATTCAACAGAGAAATGATAATCGAGAACATTTCTTCCCAACACTCAAGCTGTTCTGTTTTTGCCCCCACTGAGATTAGAGTTATTTAATGCATCTTCCAGATGGTCTTTGTCATATGTGAGACTTATGAATTTGGTTTATATAAAACACTCTAAGGTGTTATCAAAACCAAATGAACAACATTGCCCTCAAATTAAACCCCATTCAGATACAGTAGACATCCTCTGAATAAAAACAAAAACATAAGACTGCACCCAGATTCATAAGTCCAGGGTTTAATCAGTGATAAAATACCAGAAAAAAGTCATGTTTGAAGGCTCTGAAAATGTGTTTTTACAGTGTCAGCAGCCGCTCACTTTGTAAAGCTTCCCCTCCTTTCTCCGACATCACACACACGCCGTTACTCAGTCACATATGTGCACTAGCAGTGCACTATTCTGCTCCGCAGCTCTGCAGCAACTGGTATGACACGAAATCCTGAAGCAATAGCCTTTGTGTGTAGTTCTGCTTGAGCCATTTGTTCAGTAAATGCACTGCAGCTGATTGGATCGTTGCCAAACATTTGAACTTTGTCTCCAAGAATTTTTCCTGGGGTTTACGGCAGGATGCTTCATTACGGGAGGGTGCTGGCTTAGAATACAGTGGCATATTTGGAAATAAAGATATTGTGCATATTGATCCCATTAAATTAATTTGTGTTTCCGGTGACTAATTTTATTTGGCTGGGAGTGTTTTGACCTCTGAAGCACAAGCCTTCTGTATGCCTCTCAGTCTGCCTCCAGTCTGACAGCTTACTCTTCTGGCTGCCTGTCTCTGTCAGCTTGGATGTTTGCCTGACTGTCCATCTTTGAAGTCATCTGGGGATGTACGAAGACAAGGAACTGACACATTAAAGGAAGCTCATTTCAGCCCAGGTATTTTCCGACACACCAAGGCATGTCTAGTAAAGTTATTGGAGCAGGTACATATCATGGAAATTACTGACTTAATCGACATAACTGAACAAGCATATACTTGATAGGCTCACAAATATGCTCGAATATGTACTCAAACTAGACATAGAATTAACAATGTGCACTTCATATAATTAAAAATGAAATAATAATGGAAAAAAAAAAACATCCAGAGACACAAAGAACCTGGGAGTTGTAAAATGGCCACAGCTCCGATTTGAGTCATAGTAAATTAGCACTGATGGGTTTAAAACAAACAGTACATGTTATGATGGTGAAGGACTTGTTAAGAATTGTTGACACCTTCAGGAAGCTGATGTCAGAGATTGCTGACAGTAATTATGGAAGCCATTTTTTCTGCCAAAGTAATCAAAACCAGCTTCAAGGCCATGAATGTGCCTGATTTACTCCCAAAATGTTGGCTTCAGCAGGATTTTTTGTTATCTCAATGACTGGGAAAAAATAGAAAATGGAAGATTTTGTTTGTAGTTTTGATTAAAATTTTCATCTTAAAACTGTTGTTTTAGATTGATTAAAAATAAATTCCTCTTCCATTTCTAAAATAATAACAACAAAAGTTATTCTTGTTAAGTTTTTTGGACACACTGAATGTGAGATTTTGAAACTTTTTTGCATCCATTTGGACAGGCTGTGCCAGAGTGGTTTGGGGGAATTGTTCTGTAATCGGTGGGCTGCTAGTTCAGTCCACCATTCCAGCTGTCTCAGACACTTCACCGTCTTTGCCTGCTGGTGATGGTCAGAGGGGCTGGTGGTGCATCATGTCAGTCTGCCCTGGTCGGCTGTGGCTACACTGTAGCTTACCATCATCAATATACGTATGTGAATAAATCGTTTTTGCGCATGTGGGTCACATCAGTGCCATGGAGCGTTCACACTGGAGACTGATTGAAGTCACATTTAAAATGTAACGTGAATGTTGATGCCCAAAAATCTTATTTTTTTATTAGAGTTGAGCATTAAGATCTGTGGTGTGAACATAACCAAATAGACTGTAAGTGTACTTAGGCATGACCGAGAGAAAAAAGTGTACTCTTTATCATCAGGTATTGATAAAAAAAATGCTTTCGGCATCATACTACTAAACAATTTTATTCGTAGTAATTTTACTTCACAAGTTTATTGTCAACAATTTACACCTTCCTAAGTGAACAAAATCGTCCTCAATATCAGAACATATTTATGGTTGGCATAAAAATTTAGCGTACCACCTCAAAGTTTTTCCTGTGACTTAAGTTTATCGTTTCTTCTGTTTCTCCTGGTCTTTTATTTCTTAGCTCTCTAACACTGTCATCATGGCAGCACAGGTGTGTTGGTCTATTAGCATGCGTTCTCTTAGAAAGCAAATGTGAGCTTGTGTTCGTATTCATGATTTACTGTATTTGTGTGTGTGTTTTCATGCAGGCACGTTGCTTTGGTCCTTATGTGTGTCTGCGTGCGTGCACAGTGAGCTGACAGCAGCTATAAAACTCCTCTCTGGGCGTCACACAGGGGAGGCTGATGGTAGCTGACATGGAACAAAAAGGAAGGGAGGTGGGAAAAGAATAGGAAGGTGTGAGTGCAGGAGAAGATGGAGGATGCCAGCTTCTCATATGACTGAAGGTTTAGTTCTTTGCAAGAATTCTGCACTTTGTTGAAGAATTCCGATGCTTTTATCACTTTTATCTCAATCTGGTGTCGTGTAACCATACATCTTGGATTTATCAGCTCTGAGTATCAGTTTCCTCTAAACATTTACAGATGCTGCTGAAGTCTGGCTTTGACTATGGGATTACTCTGTTCTCTGTATTTCATGTTTTTTAAGGTTTCAAAGGGAAGATTGCGATTTTAACTTATTTTAAGCTACACTTTATGAAGGAGGAGACACAAATAACTTCTAGTCAGGAGATAAAAAAACTGAAAAAATAAAAATAGTAGGAGAGATTGGGGCATTTACAACATCAAAACTGTTTTAGTATTATTGGTTTGTAGGACTAAAATGCATGTTAAAAACAAGACTGCTGTGGCTTTTGGTTTAGATTTAGATCTTTCAATTTGGACTTAATGGGTTGTTTTTGCTATTGTTAGATTATTTCCAACCACCAGAGGTCCTCAACGTTTTTTTCCCCTTTTCTCTCCAGCTTGTCACTCACCATCTGTTCACTGTTTCCTATTAGGAACACCTGAAACCACTTACCTGATTATCCCCAGTTAGTATTAAAAACTTTAGTTTTCCATGAGCTGTAGCTAGATTCTTTGGCCAGTTTCCCATTCCTGCAGTCTGAAATGATATATTATCGTTTGTCCTGGTATTCAAATGTTGCTTTGTGTTGCTTTGTGTTTTAT
>NW_013952420.1:3454479-3467307 GCF_001266775.1 Austrofundulus limnaeus
GTTTGGGGGGGTGGGGGGTGCGCTTCAACTCGCCTAGGGTACCAAAATGGCTAGAGCCAGCACTGGCGACTCACATCAAACCAACACTAAGAAGCTTGAGCATGACTGCTGATAGAGCGATGACTGCTGATAGAGCGGTGTCTACAGTTGGATGGTGTGATGAAGCAGAAGATCAGTATAAGCGGCTGTGATGTTTTGGACGTGGTTTTTAGGCGCTCAGTTCACTGCATCTGTGATCAAGCAGAAAGGATGAGTAAATCAGTGGAAATAAAAAGCTGAGGCTATAAGGAGCAGAAGGCAGCGGAGATTATCATACAGAAGATGTAAACTTCTCTCACCCAGGTCAGCCACTAATGTAATTAAAGCTCTAGCACTCCTTAAAGGAATGCATATTACCTTTCATGTCAGAGATTTAAACTAAGCCCATCTTGTGATGAGAAGGGAGAGAGTTATAACTATTTTGGTCCAACCTTGTAAATTAACATTTTCGTATGTGAGATGTGCTCACTCTGAATGTGTGTTAATAATGGCTTTTAGCTCATCAAAGCTTATTTCAGTAATGATAAAATTCCCATTCCAACTATTTGTGTTGGTCAAGGACATTTAGGGTATATTCAAACCTGACACAATTGGTTCACCTTAAACAGACCAGAGTTTGTTTACCCCATTGGCCCAGACCAAACAAATGGACCAAAGGACTTTCCTGGTGTGAGTACGCCCTAACAATCCAATTGCTGGTAACTAGATTTTAAGGTTAGGACATTTTGCTAACAAACAATATTAATTTAAACACTTATTAATGAAGATTTATCACACAACAAGCATTGCTCAGTGTGTGTGTGTGTGTTTTGAATGAGTCTCGGCTACTACTACACTAAATCTCAACTCAGTACCTGTAAAACTGATTTAAAAACTGAGTTATTGCCATGTTTGTGTGGTGACAATCTTGAATAGGATTGACTCCAAATTGGTTGTCATTTTACATTCTGTGGTTACTTTCTCTAAGTTATTGAAAATTCTGTCCAGTCCTTCTGTCCCTCCCAGAAAGTGACGGACCGCCGTCAGTCACACTGACAGCTCGATTCTCCAGGGAATCAGGAGCTGAGCTGTGTCAGGTTTACCTCTTCTCGCCAACGAGGAAACCTCACAGCCTGGATAACCAAGCCTGGTTTATCCAACTTTAAAACTTTCCTGCCCGAAGTTTTATTCTGAAATCGGGATCCAGGTTTGGCTTCGCCTTCTTTCCTACGGCTCGACGCGGACGCAAGCAAAGCCTGACCTACACGCCGAGGGTCCCCTGTGTTGATGGTCCTAAGACGGATTTTCTGAGCAGAACCCGAAATACCTGAAAGGTGAATGACCTCATCTAAAGGTAAAAATCTGGCTGTGTTATGAAATTCGCTGTCTGGCTGAACGCCGAGTAGAACGCCTCGCCTATCTCATTAAACCCCACATTTATTTAAGTTAAAGTTAGGAAAAGCTGACACCATACTTTCCTCCTTTCTTAAAATCTTTCTTGCCAACCTAAGTTAATTGCCTCAAATGCTCAATGCTTGACGTTTGTGTTTCTATTTAAAGTGTCTGTGGTTGACAATTAAGAAGCTAAAAACTTTGTTATTGTTGGTCTGAAAACTTTTATAGGAAATTAGTTGTTCACAATTAAGTGTACTTTAGTGATTTTGTATGATTTGTAAAATAAACGATCACATTTATTTATGGATCAAATCAAAATTCACTAAGAGTCACTTTTTGTGTCCATTCATTTTTGCACTGGAGGAATGTTTACCTAAAATAAAAGAGATCATTTGCTAAATAACATATCCTTATAACTTGTTATTAATAGTGTAAGACTGAACTCTTACAAATGTCCAGAAGAGGGGTTCTCTTCCACTGTTAGAATGGCCTGTCATGGCCTAAATAAAGTTCAGAGTGGAACAGAGTTCCCGTCTTCTTTTCAGGCCCGTCCGAGGCCTGCTTTAGAGGCAGAACGTCTTGTTTTCTCACTCGAGGTGACCCCTACAGAAATTTTACCAACACAACAGATGACACACAAATGAGTGACACATATTGTCATTGTCATTTCATGCCCTAGGCAACTCACTGTAACACATCCAATTAATAAAAAAGCTTCCACATTTGGTTTCTCCTTTTGATGTCAGTAAAAAAAAAAAAAATTTTGGTTTTTAAATTTTTTACAGCCCTGAAGTGGAAACTTTAAAAAACACTTCCACTAAACTAGATTATGTACTAGGCCATGCTGACCTAATATTTAGTCTGCCTTAATAACCACTGATTAGTGAAATTATTGATGCCAGTGTTTGACATCACTTGGCCCTAAAAGTGTTGCAGCGTGGGAGGTCTTGTGTGGACCCCGTTTGATCCTGTATGCAACTATGGATCATGCTGGGATTTAACCTGACATTTTCTTCAATAATCTGATTTATAGTAGTAATCATCATGTTGTTCTTTCACTTTCCAAGCAGTGCTTCAGGTAATTATTCCAATCAACAGTTTGTTAGTTTTAAGAAACAATTGTCTTGTGAAAACAGGCTATGATGTATTCCAACTGAGTTAATGATTGAAGTCACATATTCCTACATGGACATCTGCATATTCTACATAAACAATGTGTTTGACTGACCTTCATTTCAGAAGATCTAAAAGTTATGAAAGCAGCTTTTGCATTTATTTTATTTTAAAGCTACAAGGGTAAAAAGGACCACAAGTTTTAGAGCTCTAAATAAAAAAAATGAAGGCCTGAAGAATTGTACTAATTACTGGGAGTCAGCTGTTTGTGATCACTGGGGCAGAAAGAGCATCTCTGGAGGGGTAGATCTTGAAAACAAAGTGGCCAGTCTTATGACACTCTGCAGGGGTGAGAGGCTGATAAAGTTCACCACCTCTGTATTGTGTAAGCAGCCCTGTTAAATGAAACTGCCTTCATTCTGGGGAGGGAAAAATGCAACCATTTATTAAAAGTTGACAGTGAAACGTAGGTGAGACTTTTTTAACAGAATTCTTAGTAGGCGTAATCAACAGGCTAGGCAATGGGGGTTCTTTTGCATTTAAATGACCATAATAAGCTGAATAATGTATTAGAACAAATATTTGCATTAGAATTTGACTTTAAACCCCCAGAAAACATACCTGAATCTTGCAGAAATGTTGGCTAAATGCTGTGCCCATTTCATGAATGCAAATCTCTCCTCCTGTGCTGTACAGTAGTTTTATTTTACAGTGGCCAGCACCCAAAAGAAAAGTCCTATTTCTCTGCACTCAAATATTTGCACGTCTCCAAATCTTTTGGGAATTGATGTCCGGTCGAGAGTTTCTGTGCCACACAACCCAGCAGTGTCTATGGAGGAGTGGAGGTCTGGACCTGCCAACTGGAGGATGAGGAAAAGAACAAACCTCTGCATTTAGCTCAAATTTTATGCATTTTTGAGAAGGGCTGTCTCAAAACCTTCCAAAAAATGTGATAATTACACCATAAAACAAAAGCGAGACAATTCAGAAAGTTAAGTCTCTATCACAGACACCCACCCGTATATGAAGAGAAAACAACAACTCTTTCTAATAGACAACCATTACAGGTCACCACATCTGTCAGCATGTGTCTCCATCAGCAGTCAAATAGGTGGCCATTTGTAGCAGGAGCAAAGCTCTATTTTGTTTAGTTCAAATATCCTGAGATGCCAGTTGACTGTGATGGCTGCCTGGGTAATTATCCCAGTGAACCTGAAAATATTTGGGTAGAAACATCACACGCTGAAAAAAAACCTGTGGGTAGAAATTAATAGCATCTGAAAACACTTCTGTTATATGTCTAAAGGAAACCATAAAAAAGTACCAAATTTAACTGCCATATAAACAATGTTTAGATATTAGCCTACCATAGAAGCATGAGAAAAACAAACAAAACAAAACAATAAAAAAACTGTTTAGGAATGTGGTATGCCCTGTGACCCGCTGGTGCAAGGAGTTTACATATCCATGTCTACACTAGTTAAAGCCACATTCCTCCCCCTGATCATGGGTCAAAGATAAAAGATGACACAGGTCTGATTCTGGCAAGCGAGACCGATCTGACATGCAAATACTTTGTTCTTGGAAGTTAAAAAAAAGAATACATACAGATGTCGTGTAATTTATTACACCAGTTCTGTATTGTTTTTTTTTTCAACCAGCCCTTTTTTCATGACAATTTCACTGTGCATCCTTCTGCTGAACTACACTGTCTGCCTGCACCATTCAAATATATCGAATGTATACATGGGAAATGTAAAAAAGAAGAAAAAAAATCTGCTTCAACTTTAAAAGGTACACATAAAACAACATTTGCGTGAGGCATCTTCCTGTTATTGTTAGATCACTTTCAGCTACTGAAGACAGTAAATACCAGATTCTAGGACTGAGTGAAACAGGTCTTACAGTAGCTGACATCTGCAAGTAAGAAATGGGAATATTAGCTTTTATTGAACACATTATTTATCTGCATTCAACAAATAAACCTCAATTTCTTTGTACTGTAAATAAAAGATTAATATCACACCCATGAGGCATAGAGCCATCAAAGTTGGTGAATATTCTGGGGAAAAAAAAAACGTGTATCCACATTTAGAACACAGTAATTTACACATGTTAGTCTGTTTTAAAATTGTGGGTTATAAAATGAATTTCTCTTTTGAGTAAGAGAACTAAATGGTTTTCTGACTGGATAACAAAAATGTTTTTTTGTGAAATTAAATATAATGCTCATAACTCAGACATAATTAGTGCATTCTGGACAAAAGCACCCACATTTAAATAAAGTTTTACCAGCAAACTAAAAAAGACTTTTATTCTTGGTATTCTTGAAAAAAATCATACACTGACACTTTTAGCTCAGCGTGAAACTCTGCTGAAGATATGAAGAGAGAGAAAAAGCAGAGCTGGCAAGGATGGAAATTTTAATTGTGCACTGTGGTTACAAAGGGGTTCGCTTCAAGACATTATTCATTCAAAAGCATTTCGCGAGAAATCTCAGCACAACCAATATTCATTAACCTTTAACAAGCTGATTAAAATATGTCTGTAGTTTGTGTAAAAAATGCTTCGTCAACGATTTCTGAAAGCTCAGAAGTTTCCCTTTCTGCCAATATATGGGTATTAATGTCACGTGCACAGTTGCAGGAATCCTGCAAAACTCTTTTTTGTTGCCACCCTCCCTCCCACAGACGTTGATGCTTCTGAGTGGAAAGTTACCAGTGACAGCGGAGAGTAAATAATATCAAGAATAATGTCTGAAAGACATGTCTGGAATTTCTACAAAAGTAATAAAATCACCACAAACGATTTTTAGACACGGAGATGTTGAAGAACTAGCTTCTTGTGAAGAAGTAGTTGGATGGAATTTTCAGGTTAAATTTGTAATGAAATGTCTGCTTCGTTCACCAGAGTATAATTTTTACATTCAGATTTAGCATTTGATATTTACATATATTTTTTTGACATTTAAAGGGGCGCGAGTGTGTGTCCTCGCACTTCAGAGAAAAGGAAGGGAGGGGGTGAAGGGGAAGGTGTGGCAGGCTCCCAGCAGCTTCTGCAGTGTGATATGAGAGAGATGAGAAGCAGGAGGGAGGGGGCGGAAGGGATAGGGCGCAGCGTACTTTATTTTATTTTATTTTTTTGGAAAAAGGTAGACACGGCAGTTGTTGCTGCCTACTGTCGGGCAATGAAGATGCACGCAAAGGAAAAAAAAAGATGTGCAAATATTGGTGGGGACTGTCCCTGTCCGGCCAAAGTTGGTGGGGACATGTCCCCACCAGTCCTTCAGAAAGTTACGCCCTTGCATTTGTAAATCTTAATGTCACATTTAGGTCGAACCAGAGTTTTCATGGTATCTGGTGACAGACATTGTTGCTTTACAACAGATTCCTTTGGCTTTAGAGTTGCCAGGTCCACTCATAAATTTGTCTTGGACACCGATTTGACTGAGGCATCAGGATGGGAATGAGTTTCCCTGCAAAGTATTCATATTTCACTTACCATTGATGTCACATTTTTTTACCAGTTGTTTTAGCAAAGCTCTGGACTTATTTTTTTTCTTGAGACAAAATCAAGTAAATGATAAATGGAATGAATTTAGCGCTTTTTCAAGCCCCATGAAGACCCCAAAGCGCTTTACACTACACTTACTCACCCATTCAGACACACATTCAACCACCGATGATGAAGCAGTTTAAAGACATCACATGAACTTGAACATGCTATGATATCTACAGACAACATAACGTTTATCCAGAGTTTTTTTTGTCCTAACATATGTTTTCTCAAGTTTTCCTTGCTATGTGAGAATACTCAAGATGTTGATCTGTTTAAATCAAGATCACTCCAAAATGTTCAATTCTCATTTCCCTAAAGTTGATTTGAAAACTGAGTATCTTTGAACACCATCAAGAATTTGATTTCTAACCATTTCTCTTACATCAAACTCTTAAAGCTATTCTTTGTCTTATGTTCGGGATTCAAATAATTTGTCTCAGCTCACTTATCACTTATAATTTTAAATGTATAATAGCCTTCAAAAATTGTGATCATTCAATGTTTTTGAAAAAAATGCTTCTAATATATCCTTGTGTTTTTTCATAGATGATACATATGATACATACATATTTTGAGCTGTTTCCTCTCAGCAAGAAGGTGGCCGGATCAAATCCCGGCCAGGGGACCTTTCTGGGTAGAGTTTGCGTGTTCTCTCCGTGCATGCGTGGGTTCTCTCCGGGTACTCCATCTTCCTCCCACAGACCAAAAACATGACTGTTAGGTTAATTGGTAACGCTAAATTGTCCTTAGGTGTGAGTGAGAGAGTGAACGGTTGTCTCGTTTGTCTCTATGTGTGGTCCTGTTATGGACTTGCGACCTGTCCAGGGTGTACCCTGCCCCTCGCACTGTGACTGCTGGATATGGGCACCAGTGACCCTGTGACCCTGAAAGGAAGAAACAGGTATAGATAATGGATGAATGATTCATTTGTGTAAAAAAATGAAATTGAAAACTTTTAAAAACTTTAAAAACCACCATCATGGCTTTAATTCATTCTAGCTCTTTTCTGGAAGTCAGTTTATCTCAGCTTACCAAACAGAACTGATTCGTTTAGATGTTAAATGACTCCACACTAGTGAAGAAATTTAAAGTTATTAGAGGTTAGTACTGATGTTAAAAGCACACCACTATATTCTTAGGTTTTCCTTTTTGTAATGTTGACAATGTTTAATCTATTATGTTTTGACTGAAATAAGTTCAGTTACGTGTCCGAAATATGTGACAACACATAATCAAACGTTGTGATGACAGCAGCGGAGGATTTTGTCTGAATGCCTGTGATTCAGCCGTAGGTCAGTAGGGGGCGAACGCAGGCATTGAAGAAGGTATATATGTATATATATATATATATGAACTTCCTGATTTTCCGGTAGTGTTGGTTTCCTGTCAGCTTGAGTGACAATAAAACTCACTCAGATCCAGAATTCTGGTGTTGTATGGTTTGATTCCTTCTACAAATCAATTCATTTAACAATGGTGTTTTTAATATCGACTTCAGTTTATTGAATATGAATTTTCGAACACTAGCACCTACTGCTGCATGTGAAAACATAAGGTATTCATCAAGAGTCAGACATAAATATTGAACTTTAAGACTAATAATCGTTGACCTATATTACAGGACCAGTAGCCTGAAACTGAAGCCATAAAGAACAAGTGCCCCTATAGTACTGATTGATCAGTCCTGAACAGTGTTGCCAAATGGGAAATGCTGAAGTATTGCTGTGAAAAATTACTGTACACACCCAGCTTTCATTCTAAAATGGCACAGAATGAACTCATTCAGTATTATAGACAGTACATGTTATAGCATGTAACATATTTTTACCATTAAATGCAACAAAAAATGGTTAAAAATGTAAAGAACTGCACCTCCATTTGTGTGGTAATGCAGATTGAACCATTGACCTTGAATATCAGTCGGACTGAACTGTCTTCCACACATCTTCTATTGATTCATCATCAGGTCCTGCTTCATAAATATTTTCACACATACTTTGTTCATATACTTGAACTTAGCATCAACCAACCCACCCAAATCACTACCTGCTACTTCTTAGCGATGCCTCTGAGATAATGTGAGACGGCTGTGGCAGAGTGGTTAGGGGAGTCATCCTGTAATCGGTGTGTTGCCAGTTCGATCCCCCATTCTGTCTTAGTCATGTCCCTGGGCAAGACACTTCACCTGCCTTGCCTACTGATGGTGGTCAGAGGGTCTAGTGGTGCAGTATGACAGCCCCACCTCTGTCAGTCTGCCCCAGCACAGATATGGCTACATTGTAGCCATCATCAGTGTGTGAATGAATGATGCATGGAAGTGTAAAGCATCTTTAAGGGTCTCAAAAAGCAGAATAATTTATTATTATTATTATTATTATTATTATTATTATTATTATTATTATTATTATTAATGCACATTATAAACAGTGTATTGTGCTATATATGCTATATAGGCGGAAATTAAAACAGAATACTTGAGTATTACAAGAAAAAAATAGAATTGTGGGATCCATGTTTTATATTTAGTGACAACCTTTGTTCAAAGAGTGAAAACCTTTATGTGACAATCCAAGACTGAACTTAACTCAGACTAATTAGAATGGAAACACACCTAAGATCTGTGCCAAATGCTTAAAGACTGACATCCCTTTGTTTCTCTGCTGGGTTCTACATCATAAACAGGCACATTAAGGTTCATGCACAAACACACTTTTAGAGTCAAGGCCACATTCCACAAAGGGGAGGTTGGGGGGGGGGGTGCGATTTTGTTTTCAAAGGAGAAAATATTATTCTCTGATTGTACGATAATAAGACCTGCTGTAGTTAAAAAGACTGACAAGATGAATGACCAACACCTGATGTTGAGCGTGCGCGCAAAGTAAACGCATATTATTTGCATGTGCAATTTGGAGATTAGTGATAACGCATGATACTGGCCCTTGGTGAATGCTTATCCCTTAAAACATTTCCACTTTGGCATTTAAACACAGCTTTGGTCATGCAGAATTGATGAGGTTTTGATATTTGAGCCAAACTGAGGGCAAGCTGAGAGCCGCCACTGGCTGCTGATCATCAGACTAATGTAATGTGTTTGGATGTGTGCACCGTGCTGTATTTTTGCATGTGTTTATTTGTGAGAATGAATGAGACAATAAACATTTTCAGTAGTACAGATTGTGCCCACTAGAGGGAGTCAGCTGTTTGTCAAATACATACTAAGCCTCGCCTAATTTTCTTTTACCATTTGAGACACCTTTTGCACTTTACATTTTATCAATCCAACAGCTATGCAAAAAAAAAAAAAAAAAAAAATTGTTAAAAGTGATTAATGCTGGAGTACATGCAACTTTAAGGCTGATCCTACGCTGTCCACATGCAGGAAGCTGGGAAAATTAATATCTGTAATGTTAAACTTTATCCACAAAGCAGGAAATCCAGATGACCATTTGAGCTGGGTGAGAGGAATCCTTGCATGTGACACATGCTTGGTCCATGTGGTGAAAATTGCAGGGAAAGATGCCGTTCATTTCTGCTATAGAACCTGTGAACAGCTGCTGAGGGTTTGCGCTTACATTCAGAGCCCCCCAGAGCCAAATAAGGATCCTTGTGGATGTGCATAAAAAAGCTGCACCCACAGAAATGTAAGCCTTGGTGCAGATATCAGTGCAGCCTTTCACAGATCATTAAAGAAGAAATATGTAGACAATTGCGCTTCCATCTTTGTGGACCTATGATCACATTTTTTGGAAAGCTAAAAGAATTTGGCTTCTCTCTTTTGGAAGTTGAAAATTTCAAAATGCTGGAAACAGACTGAACAGAACCATAGAATGATGACGGTATTTCCTAAACTGTAAAACCTAATGTTCTCTCATTTTGTAATTTAATTAATAAATAAAATAAAAAGACCACATTTTTTTCAGTGACCTGTTTCTATTCACCATATGTGCAAATAATTGTTTCAATGAAGCATGTCTGATTGAACTTGTGAACATTAAAAAAAAGAAACATAAATAAAAGTGTTGTGCATAATATTATGAACACGCAAAATAAATACATAAAAATAAAACGTAACGGTGCAATTTGAAAATAAATTAGGACACGTGCCAAACTCAAGGCCTGCAGGCCAAATGTTGCTCGCAGCATAAATCGTGTGGCCTGCGAGAGCTTAAAAATGTACTCTTAAAATAAGTTTATGCTGCTTTAAAACCTGCATTGACCATAAACTTCATCTCCCATAATGCATGTGATTATTTTTAACCAAATGATGGCATCCCACCACTAGGTAGAGGTGGACAGAGGTCAAAATTAGCTGGCAGCCATGAAATTTGCTGTGTGAAATTTCTATTTTGCTGTATTTTAGTCAACTACTTTTGCAGTTGTACTAGGAAGTGGGAATTTCCCACTTAAAAGTTGTAAATAAACTGGACCTCTAGTGGGAATCCCCTGTTGGACAGTGGGAGAGTTCAAAAATCAACTACTCACCACAGCCCAACAGTAAGTAAAACGCTTACTTTAAATTGTAATAGTATTTCTGTATTATTTATTCCACATTCAGTCAGTCGTATACTAATTTTAAGAGCTTGAAAGAGGACTTGTTAAAAGTCTGTTTCTATGCACAGAATACCACTGAACTCAGTTACTGTTTGTTAGCCTATCAATGGGACAATCAAGGTAACGTTTTGTGTTCAGTCGAAGTTAAACAAAAAACGTCAAAGTTGAATACAGCTGGCCTTTTGAGGGCACCATGCTTTCCCTTGTTGAAAACGAGTTTGAGACCTCTGAGTTTTGAGCTGGAGTTTTGTACACAGCAAAAATGCCAGTGTTAAAATCAACATCCACAGTGTTAATTTTAACACCAGCAAAGGGTCTATGTGTCCACACTCACTGGTGTTAAAATAACAGTTGTGAAAGTGTTAAATTTTAACACTCATTTTTTTTAATTTAACACCAACCAGTGTTTAATATTCAACAATTCTTGGTGTCACATTAATATAAAAATAGTGTTAAAATAAAGTGTTAAAAGTATCACCAGTGTATTATTATTAATAAAAGAAACTGTTGTGGTGTTTGAAAGGTTAACAAACATGAAAGGTTAACAGACACCACATGGTGTTAAAACACCATCAAATTGAGAGTGTAAATGTAGCACTCAGAGTTAATATCAAACTCTTTGTTAACACTACTCAGTAATTAGAAAAGTACAACGGAGTCACCCTTCACACACCAGGAAGTACCTCTCACTCATGGTGTGGAATTTTGGTCAATAACATAAACTTAAAGTTGAACAACTTGATCAAATTGAACAAGAAAACTAACCAGAACAACTAATTTTTACTCTCATGAACGTCTTTAATAGTCATAAATACGCAAAAACATAATTTTTGCAAGATTTTTCAGCAAGGAATGCTGGGTAAATGCTGGTCTGTCTGACATGATGCGGAAGAGGGCGGGGCTTTTCAGAAAACTTCTTTCAACATTGCATGGTGTCATATAACAACACTGTTAAGTATTATACAAGACTTAACTGTGGGCGGAGCTTATTTAACACTGTCCAGTGTTGAGACAACACTGCGGAAATCAACACTGTGAATTAACACCAACACTGGGTGTCAGTGTACTCAGAAAGTGTTAAAATAACACTAGGGGTGTTAAATCAACACCCAAAAGTTTAACACTGAAATTTKAACACTCCTGTTTTTGCTGTGTGTGTGCTTTTTTTTTTTTTTAAGTATAAAATGAAGAACATAATGGTTTGGTGGTTAGTAAATTGACACCCCACAGCAGGCAGCGTTGAGTTTGAATTTCCTCTGCAGAGTTTGAACATTCTGCTTGTGCATGTGTTGATTATCATGATGTACTCTAGATTCCTCCTACAGGCCAAAGACTTGACTTTTGGAGTGATTTTGAGTGTAAATGTTTGTTGGACTAATATTTCCTACCATTGGCCCTTTCCTGCTTTAAAAGGACTTCAACTCATCGAACATAAAGAGGACAAAGTAGAAACAGAAAATTAATTTGTGCTTCAGAATTTTCCGTTACCCTGAAACTGTTACAGAAAGTCACATTTCTGTACTGCTTTTCTTTGATGTGCCACTTTTGTCAGCCTCTTTCTGTTTAAAGTTAATTTTGTGTCCTAAAAGACAAAACACAGACAGCTGAACTGATCAGTGACTTCAAATAAACACTTTCCTTCAAGGTACAAAAAGGATTTGCCATTTTATTAAGTGTGATATTTCAAAGACTGGCTGTAGTTCAGTTTTTCCTGGAAGTGCTTACGAGTCGTGCCAGGCTATGCTTGACTAATGAAACACGCAGCGGGGAGCCGTATTATAGAGCTCTGTGTTTCAATTAACAGTGATAACAACAAAGGGGATTAACACTGATGAGAGGCTTTTCTTTTCTTCTCCCAAAAGGTATTCCTTTTTCCTCATTTACTCAGTCACTTCCCTCCCTCTCTCATTCTGTGTGCTTGTGTTCATGTTTTTAAATGTGTGTTTCACTTATATGCTGTACTGTATCACTATATTTGTACTGGCTTAGGCATGAGCTAATCGTTCTTATGTCTGTGTCCAGATTGAAGCATACATGTTCATATGTTTTATGCATACTTATGGTACATAATGCACCTTACATGTAGCAGAGCAAGCTGAATACAAATCAGAGCTCCACTTCATTGGTCGAATCACCAAAACTAACAGAGGAATCTTGACCAGGGGTGGAGCAAGAGGGGGGCAATATATATAT
>NW_013952420.1:3467777-3471568 GCF_001266775.1 Austrofundulus limnaeus
AAACAAAATTATACACAAGTCAAAAATAGTACAAAATAGTACTATTTTGTACTATTTTTATAGACTTGCTACTCTCTAAGCTACTGAAACAGTTTAAATGTATTCCTACCATTTCTTCAATGCAAATGAAACTCAGACCAAATAAAATAAACACTGAGGCTAATATTAATAAGGAGTGGGACATGAATTTTATGTAATTTATGTTATATTGCTGTTGAAATAGTTAATCCCCCTTTCAGCGTGTATATGCCTGATTATTTTTTTAATGCTTCTGTAACCAGACTGCAAGTGCAAACAGTTCAATCTCTCCCTCTAGTGGATGTTTTTTTTATTTGGCCATACACAATTACACTTTTTTCTCTCATTCACTTTGATTTATTACAACATATTCTAAACCTCTGAAAACTGTTTCACATTACAGAAGCAAAACATATTTTGCTACATCTTGAATTAAACCTTTAAATTGTTGTGTTTTTCAGTCACTTGTTAAGTCTTTATGCCCTCTTGATTTGGCCTCAGTTCACTTTAAAAAAGACAAACAGAGTGAAAGCATTTTTTCTGTCTAGAAAATAATGTTTGACAGTGGTGAGATACTAAGTGGGCCCTGATGGGGAGACAGATCTATATGAAGCCAGCACAAGTCAGAGGGTCTTGTGGGAATCCTTCCTCTTTGACTATGCTTGAGTTTCTCAATCAATTTGCCTCTGCTCCTTTTGACCCAGATCAATAACCATCATTGGAGAAGGAGTGATAAAAGAGAAGAGTGACATCATCTCAACTCACTGGAGGGAAATGTGTCTTCTTCTGTATTTTCTCCTCTTGTAAATAGTTGGGTTTAAAAAAAATGAAAAGAACAACATGCAATCACTTTTACATTGTTCTTAGAAAAATATTCTTTAAATTATACATACAGACATAATGCATATGTTTATATACAGTACAGAAAATAACAGTTTCCTAATTGTTTTATGATCCCTTTTTTTTTTCTCAATACAAAAGCTGAAGCAGATCTCGTCACCATTTCTTTACCACATCCTTGTCCTTCACCAAACCTTTATGTTTTTTATAATAAAAAAGCAATAGATTCTTTACCTCAAAATGAATATTTAATGATGCATTCATCCTAAAAAAACATGAAAATGCAAACTGAGAGACAGGCAAAATCTGAGTGTGGTAAAAGGGAGGATACAAAATGCTTGAGCCCTCTCGTCATTACGATAGCCCCCCCGGTACTCAGAGCCACCAAGGAATCCCTTAATTCCTGCAGCATTATGCACTTCAGACTCTTTTATGTCCTCCATAAGGGAGACGGCGGACGTGGATAGGGGGTAGTGTGGTAACTGGAAAAATTCTAATATGTCTCTTGCTATGAAAAAATATGCACATACATTTAGCATTTAGATTCTCCAAGGGAAAGAGGAGATGGGCACACGACAGAAATTGTGTGTGTGTGTGTGTGTGTGTGTGTGTGTGTGTGTGTGTGTGTGTGTGTGTGTGTGTGTGTGTGTGTGTGTGTGTGTGTGTGTTGCCCTTGTGTATGTGCACATATGTTTAAAGGATCAGTCCACCCTTTTAATGGTTCTGTCCTATTGTATTGTTGAGTTGCGTCTCTTGCGTTGCGGTTACTATGGTAATATTAATGATTTAGTTCCTCAACAGACGAAGCAAGAAAGGTCATGTGTGCTCTGCCGTCTACTTAACATATACTGTACTGAACTGACAGGTGGAGTATTGGTAATACTGATGGAGTGGTTGACTCATCAGCAGAGGTTAACTGGTCTCCTGTCTGGGTGACTGAGACTGAGTGACTGGCTGGTTATTTGAAGTTTAGACCGGCTGCAGGTTTGCTGGCTGTGCGGGGGTAGGATTAAATGACTGTGTGATGTGCTGGCATGTTGAATGAGTAACCTTATGGATGGCTGGCTGACTGGCTTGTTGACTGACTTTGGGATTAGCTGAGTATCTGAATGACTTTTTGGATGGATGACTGTCTCTGAGTTTGGTTGTTTTACAGAAATTCCTGTGTTATGTTTGCCAGTTGTCTAGTTGGATAGGTGGTTGGTGTGTGGATTTATTTAGGCTCCATTTACATGACCAATCTCTGGTAACATTAGCATTTTTCCTATGTTGATTATGGAAAATAGTTTCCATACCAAGTCACCAAATGGCTTTGATTTCTTTTTTTTATTTCAATGAGACATGCATGCCTGTAGACAATTTCAAGTAGGGGTCTCTGCAGTACATAGTGGGAGTTTCTTGTCTGTGTGGGCAGAGTTTGTTCTAACTTTGATCGGTGGATTTGGTGTGTAGGAAATTTTAGCAGAATTGGTTGGGTTGACTTGTCTTGTGGGGCAAGTTGAAAAATAAAGTGATGGTAATAGTAAAATTATTGTGAACATGTAAACATATTTTTTTTGTCTGTCTGTGCCAGAGTAAAAATTGACCAAGCCAAATTGTT
This sequence comes from Austrofundulus limnaeus, assembly GCF_001266775.1. Taxonomy (NCBI): domain Eukaryota; kingdom Metazoa; phylum Chordata; class Actinopteri; order Cyprinodontiformes; family Rivulidae; genus Austrofundulus; species Austrofundulus limnaeus. The sequence continues at coordinate 3,470,236 of NW_013952420.1, forward strand.
GCACATCCCTCCACATGCATGGCGTTCAAATTTTGTGTGGCTAACACCATCCTGTTTCAAGTTATGATATTATTAAAAGTGCTTTCTGGTCATTTTGACCAAGCTTTTTTTCCCCCCAGATGCCCCTGACTTTTTCAAACCCCACCCAAAAATGGTAAATCTAACCAATCATATTGTTATGGCAATATTTATTTAACAACAGAGACAGAAATACGCTGGTCAAGAATGAAGGTACTCCGTGAGATGATCAGCTGAGTTTTATTGCAACAACAGGAAACACAGAGAACGTGGCCTGTCTCTGTGCCTCTCTGTCAGTCTCTCCACACTGCTGTTGAACTCTGTTCATTGCCGAACTCTGTTGAACACTGTGTCTCGAGAGGCCTCATATACAGCATTCTGTCATCTAACATCGTGTGAGAATGAACAACCAATCATAACCTGCCCCATCCTGATACACGGAAATAGGTCAACTCGATGATGACGTCCGGAGGATATCACAAGATATGAAAAGTGGACATATCTTCAGGAACAGGAACAAGTGGTCAGTGTCAAGGTGATACAGAAAATAAGTATTCCACAACAATATCTTTAACAAACAATGCCCACAAAGGTCAAATAGACCAATCATGTCTTGGACAAACTTCTCCAACACACTGGAAACTCCCTAGTGCCACTTAATGACTGCAGAAACCCCCTTCTCCACAATTTGGTCTCAAGCATAAAAACAGTTGCATTCAAAATGATGATGGCACAAATCTTTGTTTGAACAGAGGATGAGGTTAGGTTGCTCTGCTTGTTGAATATAGCAAGTAGCTATCCTCCATTATTACTGTACATTCACTGAAGCACAGACAAACTATTGACTGCAGCTGTCCACAATGTGCGCTGGCAATTTCATACTTCAGCCAGGAATTGACAAACACAATTCATTTATCAAGCAACAAATGCAAAATCAAACAATTATTAACAATCACAGTTTTTTTCTCATGTAATTTACATAAAAGTATGCTATTATTCAATTGGTTAGCATTATATTTTAAAAAATTGTCTTAATTTATACAGTAAAGTTTTCGTATTGTGCATCACACTTGTTACATATTTTACACATTAAAGATTTCTTCTTATCATTATGCATTACATCGTATCCTCTGTCATATCTCATGCTATGTGTTCGTCATATTATATCATATAATAGCCATAATATGGTAATGTCATATGTTGAATATCATGTCATAAATAATGTATACTAGTTCATATTGTATCATATTATGGCTCAAATTATGTCAATTTTTGCATATGTTGTATAATATCATATATTATGTCATATATACTG
>NW_013952420.1:3472673-3479314 GCF_001266775.1 Austrofundulus limnaeus
GAACCAATCGGACATTGTGGTGGTGGATAAAGAACAGAGGAAAGCCGTTGTGGTGGATGTCGCAATACCAAGTGACCACAACATCAGGAAAAAGGTCAACATCAGGAAAAAAAAAATATATATATACACACATATATACATACTCTGTCATATACTGTATATAGTATCATATCATTGCTCATATACAATATATCAAAACATACATACGCTGAATATGAGAGCATCTAAAGAAATCTTATCACATTTTGTCATGTTCATATTTCATCATTTATCTTATTAGATTATAACTTATTATATTTATCATATTTTAATAACATTTCACATTCCCTATCATGTTAAATCGTATCACACTGTATTGTGATCATACTGTATATCGCATCATGTATCATAATGTCACATCATATACCATTTTGTACCACATCTTATATTATTTCACGTCGTGTGTAAGTCATACCATATATTACCACATTATTGTGTTTTATATTACATCACATGACATCACATTATATCTAATAGAAATTATTTGGAACGTTAAAGGCTACTTGCATCTCTGAGTTGTTAAAATGTTTTTAAATGTCCACTTTGATATAAACAAATACGTCTTCCCTATCAAACTGCAATGAAACTCGCACTTTCCTCTACAGTCCTGTAGATTAATAAAAGTCAGCCTGGGTTAGTCTCTGGTAGCTATCTAATCTGGGGCAGATATTATTTCATTCGTTTGGCCACAGGAGGGCACAGCAGGCCCATCTCTCCCTCGCTGCTTTATTAAGACGGAAAAAGCCCTAAAGGAGGAACAAGCTGCAAATCTCCTGCTTCCTCTCCTTCTCGTTCAGCGCCTATCACAAACCTTTAGTTAAAATCTCTACTTTTTTGTGTGTGTTCATTATTAATTACACAATTTGGGATTGCCATTCACAGACACACGAGTCCATGCACACATTAACACAGCTGTGCTCCTTTGACACATTAGAGGACTTTATTACATGTGGAAACTGCCTCTCAGTCTTGCTGGACTAAAACACTCTCCCTTTATTTACTGATCTGTATTTCCTACGATTGAAAAAGAACAAGGGATTTATTGATGCTGTTAAAAAATATTATACTTAAATCTTTAAAAAGGTGTGCTCCACCTTGTTTAGCTGTAAATGTACATCGTGTAACTTTACAAGTAAACAATGCAGACATCCCAATTAATGTATGATAAAGCTGTGAGGTTTTAGTTCACATTAAATTCTAACATTTTGAAAATATATTTAATGTGTAACAGAAAATTACAACCCAAACATACAAGCAAAGATTAAAACTTTACTTCACACTCAAGCTGCAAACTCTTATTACCAAACAAGTAGTATTTGAATTTAGTATATAGCACCAACTTTAAATTCCATCATCGACATTCTTCATGAAGCTGTTCTTGTATGTTTGTGTATTCAAAAAATAAACGAGTAAATAAATAGATTGTGACTTAAATTGATTAGTTGCTGGAATTCAATCAGCAAGACAAATCAGATGAATTAGGGCATAAATTGTATTTTGGTGAAACAAAGTTTTGGATAACTCATGACGGACGAAGTCATAAAGATGTGTTTTAGTCTATATTCCAACAAACAGATTCTCCCTGCATTCACTGTTGATGCATGCAAGGTGGCTGATGTGTTGCAAAATGATCTTGACAAGGTCTAGAAAGTTGTCTTCTGTGAATAAAAAATTAGCATATCTGACGGCGACGCTTTTCGCTTTAACATTCACCAAACACCAAAAGCCTTCACATACATACATTACCACACTGTCATCATAAACCATCACAGACAGGGTTTTAACTCCTAATCTAGGTAAGCAGTTTTTTTTTTATTTATGGCTCTGAAAAATTGAGGCCCTATTAGAATACCCCTTGCTCATGCATTGATGGAGGTACACATTAATATTTCAGGGTATTAGTGAGACCTGGCCTGACAAGACTTCTGTCTATACCATTTAAAATTCCATTTTTTCCTGACAGGTTCTGCTGCATGTCACTTTAAAATGTGCATCTGAATGACCACGATGACTGGGACATTAGTGATGACATCCATTTTACCATGTACGTGCCATCCTCATGTTACTGTAATGGGCCATGCGATGACCAATTCCAACACAAACCTCTTCAGATAAACGAAGCAGGTGTCATTCAAACTTAACAAAATAAAGGTGCTATATACTGTATATATATAAAGCTGCCTTGCCTATTTTTTCTAACTATATTAGTAAAGCATAGTATGTTTTAACAATTAATGCCCTTATTCTGCTAACACTTGATTTTAACAGAAACATCTGCTATGTTTAAAAGCAAAGGTCAAACACTCCTTGAAGGAGTGTTTATCGCGAACCTCCTTTAACCCCAAAGGTTTAGACAAAGATCATTTTACTGTTTCTGTAGAAATGGCAGTTATAGGCATTTTTGTCAAACATTAAATAAAACATGTACATTCATGCAATATTGTCTGATGCCACATTCATTTGCGTTGTGAATGACTCTCAGATACAACCTCATTGAACTTTAGTTCAGTATCTGTAATATTGTAATTTTTGCACTGGCGACGGTGGATTAGCTGAGGCAGACATCTTGAATTGGATTGACTTCAAAGTTCATCACTTGTATACGTATGTGTTCAACATATTTCTTTTATTTAAGCCCGATCAGTAATTTATGGTATCTTTTTTTAAGGCCCTGTCACACTATAACGTTTTAGACAACTTATTCCAACACATGAAACAAGGAATTTCAAAGTTAATGATGAGACTTTGAGCAACTTGTAGCAAATTACTTTCGGTTACAGATAAACCCATTCTAATGTCAATACCTGTAAAACTGACTGAAGTATACCAATTTTGTAGTTTTGAGGTGAGTTAGTGTTAGGGTTGTATGAGGTTGGACCCAAGAAATGCAGACTTACACCAGGAGTTTGAGTAAAAATAACAATTGAAAAGACATAATGCCCCACTGAGGAGTGATGGACGATACAGCAACTTTATACAGTAGACTGGAGCTAATCAGAGAAGTGGCTGCAGCTGTGGCAGGTAAGTCAGAGAGCAGGTGCACATGGGCCTGACTGATAACACAGTTAAACATTGAAGAACAGAGCAAAGCATGACAACAAAAATAATGCTGAAATGGATATAAAAAATAAAGCCAACAATCAACACAAAACTATATAAAAAAAAAAACACAAATATGTTAGTTGTGGCAGTCGTTTTGCATTAAATTGACTCCAGTTGACTGAAAGTAGAAACAAACTTGGCTTATTTCCTGAAGGTTTTATCAAAACCTGGCCAATAGTTTATCAGGTATTTTCCCAATAGACAGAAAAAAGCAACTAGTACAAATAGTTATTGAAAAGGTTTCCATCAAAGTTCCAGATCAGTCTCAGATATTACCACACCAAATTTAGGGTCAATAAAAATGATTGAGTCAGTCGTTTTTGTGCATTTTCTGAGTGAGTCAGCTGTTTCAACCATCTTGAATCAGGTTGACTCCAAAAGTAAATCATTTGCAGATGTCATATGTTGATGATTACATTCTGCAAGTTTTATTAAAGATAACCTAGTAGTTCATATTTTGGTATTCAACAGTATGAAAGTGTCTATATTGGTCCACCCTGGATCGAGTTAAAATAACACTTTTGAAAGTGTTAAACAGTTAACACTGTGACAGAGTTGGAACAACACTTTAGTTGAAATTTAACACACATAAGTGTTGAATTTACCTAACACTAGTGTTTAATGTCAAAGGTTAACACTAGCAAAGTGTTATTTTAATACTGACCAAGGTTCAAATTATAGTAACACAATGGTAAGTGTTAATGATTACTCAGTAATGATGAGTCATGCTAAAAAACATCGTACAGTGAATCAGAAAAGCCAACTCCCATCAAATGAGAGCCAGCTCCCCAGGTTTATCCTCCTTTGCTGGCCTTGTGACCATTCACATGTGAGGAGACATGAACACACCCACACCCCCTTGTACTTGTATCAAACCGACGACTTTTTATTGACTTCCATTCATTTTTGTAACTGCATTTATGCCTAACACAGACATTTTTTTTATAAAAAGGTAAAAGTGCTTTATTTGTCACTGTCTATGTGAGCGCCTGTGGAGTAGTTGGCAGTTGGGTGTCTTGCTCAAGGACACCACAACATGTGGGCATGGCTGGGAGTCAAACCTGTGACTTTATGATCCCAAGTCAGCTGCTATACCACTACACCAGAGCCGCCCCTCAAAAAAATAACCATTACTAGTTTATTTCTGACTCTAACTTGAACCAAAACTTAATTCACACCATACCTCTAAGAAAGTAGAGTGCAGTAGAGCTGCAAATAAAGAAAGGACCGAGAAAATGTCATCACTTCAAAATGACCTCACTTGTTTAAAAACCTAACATGGTTTTTACTCTCACCCACACACACACACACACATGCACTCAGGCAAAAACATAATCACCCACCTTTTTGTCTTTCAATGATGAGACAATGTTATCTTGAATTGGATTTTAAATACTAAACACCACAAAAACAGGATTATAAGAAATTTACAAGTTTACTGAAATCACAAGTACATAAACAACAGCAAGTAAGTAAGTGCTTATATTTTTAGCTTCAAATGTTTTGTGTGCATACTTATTAAACAAGAGTACAACTAATTTTGTGCATTTGAACATGAAAGATGTTAGGTTACTGCACTGTATGTTGGTTTAACAAACATATCCACACACAAACATTTTTAGAGTAGCAGTTTTATTACATTTGGGTAAGTGTGCAGCACTATGTGGCTCTCTGGTAGCGTCAACAAAATAATGTGGCCCCTTCCATTATTTAAGTTACCCATCCCTGCTTTAGTTATTTCAACAGGAAGTAGAGTTTACTTTGATTAGATTAGATTAGATTAGATTTTTATTTTCTCTTTATGTCATGCACCACAGGTGCCCAGCCCACACAGGTTTACAAGACACAACAAAACACATTCACACACAGGCGAGACAGAAATACCCTGTAAACATTCCATAAACAAAATGTGTCCTCATCCCGAGGTGCCAGGTTTTTAACAAAATTGAAACTGAAATAAAAAATACTTAAAAACTGGATTTTATCTTCAACTAAATAAACAAATCTGAATAAACATAAATAACTTTATCAAATAATTAATTTCTTAAAATCATATATAAAGGACAATAAAACAATTTCAATTGGAAAATGAGGTACATATGTTTGAAATCTTCAAGTTGTTTCAGCACAAAAACAACCTAAATCAAGTCAGTATGAACCAGTCGAGCTCAAACAAATGTATTGTTAGTGAACCAGTGGAGGCTTTGTCATGACTGAATAAATGATAATTTAATTCATTGAAAGTATTCTGAGCTAACTTGGGAGGCTGTTGACCATTCAAAGGCAATATGGAAATACTATTTACTTTGGACAGTTTAAAGGTACATGGTATTGAGTCGAATCGAATTGAATGTGGAATCCACACTGTTTGTATGTCTGTTATTAGCAGAAAATACAAACCTGGAGTGTGTGACTGCAGGTGCATATGTGTGTATGCGGGTTTATATTTTTGAACCTGTGTGCATGTGTGTATGGCTCTTTCATGTGTGAGGGATGGCAGCTGCTGTCACCCAGTGAAGCTGACAGTAGTTAAAGACGGTAAAGCTGTATGTGAAACAGGCCTGCTGTCACTTCCTTCCCTGTTTTTTTTTGTTTTTACTTCTCTCTAATGGGCTTTATTTCATTGTCAGCTGGCAGTCTACACCTCCACCTCCTTTTTCCTCTTTCTTCTTCTCCTTCCACTCCCTCCATCATCGGCACCCCCTCCCTCCTGTGACACATTACAAACTGTCTTTGGAGAACAGCAGAGGGCCAGAGACCCCCCTGCCAGCCGTAATAATGTGGTAAAACAAAACCGACAGGTAGACTTTGCGCGGGTGCGTGCGTGCGTGGACGTGTGCGCACGTACGCATTTGCTTTAGCCCACGAGTTCACAGGCGTGCACATCAACATGCGTGCGTCTGTTTTCATCTTCATGCTCATACCGTCATGCATATGTCTTCCTCGGCATGGCTTTTCCGTGTGTCCTGGAAAAGCTATCAAAGTCCTCCCCATTTAAAAAAAGCCTTTCCGTGGCACATTATTAGCCCCTGTTACAAGGGCAATCTATCTGAGCTGGAGCTAAAGGGTAAGGAGAGAGGAGGAGGGCCGGGCAATGGAGTGGTGGGGGAGATTCCTGTCAGCTCAGAGAACATTACCTGTCCCAGAGTGCTTGTAGCCGCAGCAGGTGTGCTGACCCACCAAGACCCATCAGCCTTCTGCTTTTCTGCACCCCCACCCCCCCACCCCCTCCACAGACACACACAGCTGAATCACAGTTGGAGAAGCACAAACAACATTTCAAACTGTATGGACACACAAATGTTTATCTAACACATTTTGTACTGTGAATGCGTGTAACCAAATACTGTTAATCAAGATGATAATGTTGGAAATTAGAAAAAAGGGAGTTGGAAAAATTAAATAATCAATTTTTTTTAAAAAGCATAGAGTTAACAATTTCAACGAAGCGTTGATTGTTGAAATCAGGCTTTGAATCAAACATGATTGAACAAATGGCT
>NW_013952420.1:3479354-3481322 GCF_001266775.1 Austrofundulus limnaeus
CTGCAGAGCTGTAGCCACAATGTGAAAATCAAAGGATCAATACCTGCTTTATATGTACATATTTGTACTTTATTAATATTGTTGTACACTTTGATGCCAAAGCTGCTTTATATCATAAAAATATCATAAAAAATTCTTTCAATGTACAAGTTTAAAGAAAGGTATTTGTCACAAATTGACATGAAATTAAAAAAAGCAAAATAAAATAAAATAAAACACCTTAAAATGTGAACTTCCTCTGTGTTTATGAATTATTTGGTGGCTTTCATGTTCACCTTGGCTGCTCCCAGTAAGATCAAATTCACCAGATCTCCTTGCCTTTACCGCTCGTCTCTTCAACCATCTCATTTGCTGGAGAGGTCTAAGCTGATAAGAAAAGAGAAATACAAAAGGTTGGGCTTTTTAATGTCAGCCAGTACGAGCTGATTCTGAAGAAAAGAGATGGGCGGGGTAAGGTGGATGTAGGCAGACGGGAAAGAGAGGGGCAGGGGCGGGGAGGGTGAGGTGGATGTAAATGTGGAATAATGTAGCAAGAGTGAATTTGCATGGTCAAGTGTCAAAAAAATGAAGTCTTCCCCTGAGCCTTGTCAGGAAAAATAACATAAGTGGCACGCTCCAGCACTGGCATGCCATTAGCGGCTAGTTCTGCCTGTCATCAGTCACTGAGAAGAAGAAATGGTCGTCATTATCTCCAAAAAATGGACTTGGAAAGATGGATAGACCCCCCGCCCCCTTTTTTTTTCCGTGTGACAATGAGATGTGCACATGCAGTATATGAAAGGGCACTTGCAAACATACATGCACAAATAAAACATAAAGCCCACAGAAGCCAGTACATCTTTATGTGTGTTTGGTTGCAAAGAGACTATTCTTATAAGTTATTTTAACCTTTAGAACTTAAGTCAGAATAAATAAACATTTTTGTTTGTATAAATGTGTATGACAACATCTCTTTGTTAGAAGTTGTCTTGTCTGACACCAAGAAAAGAAATTCCATTTAGTTTGATGGCATTTTTATTAATAAAATCACTATTATTACTACTCATAGCTGAGGATTAAAGGTCTAGATTGTGTGCATTTTTTTGTCACTTCAGTAGAAAATGAAACCAAATATTATTAGTTAATTTAGTTTATTTATTTCTTCATCATCAGTGACTTTTTAAGTGAAAAGAAAATAGAGAAAGAGAGACAAACAGAGAGAGAAGTAATTATAAAGATTGAAATAAAGATTAGAAGTATATTAAATATACACCAACAAAACACAGGACCACACACCCAACATCTGTCTGTTCACCTGGAAAAAAAAATGGATAGATACATGGAGGGCATATACAGTATAAATATATACACATACCCATACATGTATAAAGATATACATATATACATGCCTACATTCATAAATTTCGTCAGTATATACACACAGACATACTGTATATACACATTCAGTGATCAGTCAGAACCCCCCGGATCAGAGCACCTGTTTGTGAGCGGTTGTGAACATGCGTGTATATACAAGACTGTGTACATTCTAAAACAAAAAGGTGCCTTTAGTAAGGAGTTGCAAGTTCTTGTAAATATACAGAGCAAGTACTGAAGGTTGCAAAGTCAAGATAGCTATGGACCACTGTATATGGAGCTAAAGTTGAGTCATAACTTTTGTTCAAAATAAAAATAACCGAAACTGAAAAAGGTGGCTCAGTTGGTAGAGCTGATGCCTCTCAGAAAGAAGGTATCCGGTTCAAATCCCAGCCCGGAGACCTTTCTGGGTAGAGTTTGCGTGTTCTCTCCGTGCATGCGTGGGTTCTCTCTGGGTACTCCGGCTTCCTCCCACAGACCAAAAACATGACTGTTAGGTTAAATGATAACTCTAAATTGTCCCTAGGTGTGTGTGTGTGAGAGAGTGAATGGTTATTTGTCTAGTTTGTCTCTATGTGTGTCTCTGTGATGGACTTGTGACCTGTCCAGGGT
>NW_013952420.1:3481746-3503395 GCF_001266775.1 Austrofundulus limnaeus
CACACACACACACACACACACACACACACACACACACACACACACACACACACACACACACACACACACACACACACACACACACACATATATAAAATAAAAAATGAATGCTTTCTTTACAATTATTGCTTCAAATGCAGTCAGAAATCATTCATTGTCACCTATGTGTCCAAACAGCTGATGGACAACACAATCCCTTCACAATTAATTATTGTGCAAGTTGAGAAAGGAGAAAGGATACTGGATAAGGATTTACTACAGATGTGGATTAGTGGAATCATACGTTTCTCTTTGATATGCACACACGCACGCACGCACGCACGCACGCACGCACGCACGCACGCACACACACACACACACACACACACACACACACACACCAACTCCTACACATACAGTCTGTAGAAAACTCATTATGGTTGAGCCTTCTGCAGGAAAGAGGCTCTGGCAAGCAATTATATAATAAGCTTAAGCACCATAAAATTTGCAATAGCAAGGACAATTAGCCATTACATTTCATGGAACCGAAAGCTACACGTTGGCTTTTGAAGATAATAAAAAAAAAATCTCCTCTCTTTGTTACATTGTCTGGACACCATGTTGAATTGTTTTAACAAGCGGCGACAATTCAATTATGCCTATTATCTATTTATTTGTTTTTTTTCTTCCTTAAGAGAATGAGATATCGCTGTATTTGCATATTGTTGCAGTCACTGGCATAGATTCAAACAAATCCAAGACACGTTTGTTTTGTTATGCAGCAGCTTTGCGCCATCTCGTTAATTTGTCCTTGGAAAAAAAAATATTGCTCCTGACATTCAACAATGCAATTTCCATGTGGCAATGAGAAAGAGGAGGTGATGGCGGAAGAAAGCGGAAAGCAGATATGTATTGAGGAGAGGTCCATGAATTTTAAGACAGGTAAATCACTGAGAAGCCTGCCACCAGACAATGAGAGCAAGAGACAGATGCAGCAAGTGAGAGCAGAGGAGAGGGAGAGAACATCCGAGCAGAAGATCAGCATGGCAGCTAATGTAATGAATAATATCTCAAGTGTAAATCCAGCCAATTGAACCCAGGGCTCCCTTCTCCCTCTAGCAAGGCTAAATGAGTTTCCATGGGAATGTGGATGAAAGGAGCACAGACGTCTGGGTCAGGGATATTTGGAGAGGAAGAGGCAGAGAGACGCTGGGAGTATGAAATAGAGTCCTCGGGGTCTGGTTTGGAGAGATTTGCACTCGTGCTAAGCCACTTCTGATGTGAGTGGAGGGTCTAACAGCCTTAGACTTGAGCATCAAGGTATGTGTGTCGGGCTGTTGTTGAGCTGTGTAAGCATTGAGGGCAGAATATAGGCCAGACATGGGGAAAGAATTTCACACAAGTTATGCCTTCTCTGCGCTCAGTTCAACATATTACTGGTGAATGACGGATGCAGTGCTGGGCATTGAATATGCTTTATGTGAAACCATGTAAGGATCGGAGCCACTGGAAATCTGACGTGCAGGGAAATGCATCACCATAGACCATATACTACACAATGAAAATAACTTTAGCATTTCCTTCTCACACATCCTTCCCCCTTGAAATGCTTTCTCATGCTTCATTTAATTGAAACCACACAACTTCTCCTCCGCTGTGAAGCTGTCTGCAGCACTTTAGAAACGCCAGAGACCAAGTTCAAAGTGACACATCCAGGACATGTGAGCTGCACATTACCTTGACACAGATGGGCTGTAGAAATTAGCTGCTGTCTGAATTATTAAAATAACAAGGGGCATTTCATGTGATTGGGGCAGGAAGCTATACCCCCCCCCCCCCCCCGTAATTCTAATTGTCCACTTTAACAAGTTTCTCCAAGCCTTCCAGGATCAGTCAATGTAAAATATCGGTTTGCAGATTTCTTCCCTTCCCATTAGAGGGGCAGAAAAAAAAGGAAAAGAAATAAAAAGAAAGGGGCATGGCTGTCCACTGAGCCCACCTCATTTATTGTAATGACCTGCCAGGCCCAGACATGAACACGTTAAAGTTACAGGAGAGTGGGACATGACAGGTGCACACAACCCTGTCAGATCCGTGTTGATCTAGTTAGAGCACAAAGATCCTGCACTCTAAAACACATCGACAGGTAGCTAGGTTAGCTAGCATTAGATTTGCTGTGTGGAGAACTGAAACACTGATTAATTTTCTGATTTCGAATCATGAAAATAAACGTGTGCTTTTTACTAATTTGTTTATTGCTTTTTAATGTAAAGCAATTTCAATTGGCACATAACATTTAAATGCCAATCAAGAACAATTGATATCTGAAATATCTCCAAAATTCTATTAATGGGATATTATGCAAAATCAATGTTTTGAGCTTTATATCATGTTATAATGTCATCAAAAACACAGCCAAAGTGCTGCTTTGATTCATTCATGCATGTTTGAGGAATCCTTGAATCCCCTGTGGTAGTCATGCGGAGCTATCTGAACTTGCTGGCACAAAGCACCACCTATTTCCACAAAGCTCCGCCCTGGAGCTCAGTCTACAGCTGAGCCCTCACCCCACAGAACACCCCTCCCCTGAAGCATTGTTGTGAAGACATGCTGAAGTGGGAGTGTCAGAAATGGGAGTGTTCTTAAAGATATAGAGGCTACTTTCAAGGCATTCTAGATGCAAAGTCAAATTTATTTTTGATATGTACAGCATCTTCATAACAACTGAAGGTAACATAGTTAGTTGATTGTGGTATTGAATTGAACGGTGTGTCTTGAAAATACACTCTCAACCACCCTACATGCCAGTAGTATAATAATCTGGATTTAATTTAATTGCACAAATTTCTGTCACCATATGTGCTTGTTAAATATTTTAACTTGATTCACGTTTAGCTAAAGGGGCAATATCATGTAATATCAACTTTTTTGAGTTTTATATCATGTTATAATGTTATACTCTCATAAAAACATGCCCAAAAGCCTTGCTTTGATTCATTCATGCATGTTTGAGAAATCCTGCAGCATTTTTAGGCGGCCATGCTGAGGAGCAAAACGACAACTGGGGACCAGAAACGCCTTTTGATACCAGGAATGCCTCTGGGACGTGTCTTTAAGCCGAACTTCCTCATAACGGAGCACACCTCCCCACCCCCTATCCCACACACCCCGCCCATGACTCCTGCAGCCTCTCGGCAGTAACAAAGCAAACGAGTGAAACTGAAAGTGAAACTTAAACTGTCTGCTGAGATCCACTACTTCTCACTCAGTGAAGCTCTTTTCAGATTTAAAATACCTTTGAGGAAATGTATTTTCAGATGCCAAGTAAACTGCATCATAGAGCACACACGAAACAACCCAACTTCACGCGTGTGCGACCCCCCCCCCAGACTTAAATTGATGGGACCAAAGCGGAAGTGGTTCTTAAAGAGACAGAGGCCAATTTCAAGGCGTTTAGAAGAGGAAGTGATGAGAAGATAAGTTTATTTTCTATTTCAGGGCTCGACACACGGGAGGCGATGTCGCTCGCTCTCCATTCATTTCCTATGGAGCCTGTGCGGTGARGCGACAATCGCGTGCCCTCCTCCAGCTAAGCGACTGGCGAAAATAGTGCATGTTAAATTTTGCGCTCGTACACGTGCACACGCGAGCTTGCGACGCAACATATGAAAGTTGAAGATGCTCAACTTTTGTCGCTGTCGTTTAGCGTACAACCAATCAGCGAGGGTTTCACTGACTGACCAATGAGAGAAGAGTATGCTACACCCTGCCGTTAGCTAACACTTTCACCAAGTGATTTTTAAAAAAGCTTTGTGGGAATTTATTGGCACCAGGGTGAAGTTTATGGTAAGTTTTTCMTYAYAAAACTGTATCTTGATGTGTGTTTGTTTTTCAATATCATTAGCATCGCAAGATTTGTTTAGTTTACACGTCCGTAATGCACACCACTTCAGAGTCAAGAACCAATCAAATTTTGTGAAGACAAGCGATCTGAGAGCGCGATTCGCAACGCTGTGATCGCTATTGCGTCCCGTGTGTCGGGTTTCACCCTGGCTGCGATGACAGCCGCTAATCGCTGTAGTTTGTCGCTGCCCATGTGTCGAGCCCTTTAAACGTAAAAACAGCATTTTAATAACAGCTCAAGTTGACATAGATACTTTATTATGGTAAAGTATTTAAATGTATGCCTGAGAAACACATAATATTGCCCCCTTAAGCATTTATTGACTTCACTTTTGCTTAAACCAGGGCAGTTTCATATTGTTGCCTTCCTAAAATAATCACCTAACTCTTTTATTTATTTATTTATTTATTTATTTATTTTCCAATTTCACAAGAATCATAAAATATCATAAGTTACATTTTTGGTTAAGTTTTGTGTTTCTTGAAAAAAATGGACAAATTGATTTAGGCTATTATTTTAGGAAGGTGATGGTTTTGCACTTTCTTCTATTGTTAAACTGTCTTCTGTTGATAGTATAAGGACATGTTTTTTAACCCTTTAACCATACCACTCATGTTTAAAAAAAATTCTAATATATGGTTCCTTAACCATTAACCATGACTAGTAAATAACTGGCAGGAGTAAAGCATATCTACACTCACACATTTGAGTATTGACTACTGTTTGGTTGAGAAAACAACAATTTACTAAACAAATCACATCAAGCCAAAATGTAGAGGTTTAATATCAGTTGATACAGAGTTCTTTGACATTGCTATGTTTTTTAAAAGAAATACTTGCTTGAAAAATGATAAAACACAGGTCTTAATTTGGTTACCAATTAGCTCCTAGTCTGGATAAAGACACTTTCCTTTTTCTTCATACTATTTGCTTTAATACTGATGTCACAGCTGAGAACCTTTGATAACTATTTACAAGAATATCACTTTAAAAATGACAAGACTAACCTTTTAATATGTTTTAATTTTGTTTACAGAAAGCAAAAATACAACACACTGCTTTTTAAGTAAAAGATATTGGTATTGGTGACACTAGCTCTGTTTTTATATAGTATTGGATCAATACCAAAATTCCCAGTATCGTCCACCCCTACGGTTTCACAGCAATGTGAGTGCTGAACCCATAGGTGACATAAAAGTCTGGGTAAAGTGAAGCACAAATAGTGCAACACTTTAAAGTCTGGATAACTAATTATGCTCTATGAAATTATTTATTGTACAAAGCCTGGGGTGCTTTTTACACATTCTGCTTTGCACATTGGCTTTGAGTGTTTATTAAAGTCACAACAAACACTTTTTTGTAAGCCCTACAAGATCTAAGTAAACAAAATGTAGCTCTTTTAACACAACATAATGAGGCAGTGTCTTTACAGTCACCCTTGGTCTTAGTGCTGTGTTAAGGCCCTGCTGTCATGTAGACGAAACATACAAATACAGGACAACTCTGAGTCGGTCCCAACCCTTCCCACCACAACTCCTATGAGAACAAACATCCAAACTAGACTCTATAATCCTCTGCCGTTCTTTTAATCATTTGACACTCAGCAAGGGCAATATCTATTTTCATCTTGTCCTGATAGGATCTCTTTAGGATTTAAAAAGAGGCCTCAGCATGCTGTGCCCAGCAGCTCAGCTGTGATCTGGAGCTTCGGGGAGCTCTCATTAGGCGTTAGCAGCCCCCCGATCGAAGAAACCCAGTTCTGGCTAGTGGATTTTTAATCCTCCCAAGGCCTGTGTTGGGAGATGGAGTTATTTAGAGCTCTTTGATTAGCCTCACAACTCCTCTTTGATTAAGAGAACTTCTAAAGATGGAGCTTCTTGGCTGCAGTTTGGTGATGATAGTGTTGAGGTGACCGAGAATTTACTGTATGCTGTGTGAATGCAAAAATATGCATTATTAGAGTTAGCCAATATCATCCATCCATCCATCCATCCATCCATCCATCCATCCATCCATCCATCCATCCACCCTCTTTATTTTTTTCCACTTTGCGTCAATTCAGTTAAATTCAATTTAGTTTTATTTATATAGTGTTAAGTCACAGCAAACTTCATCTCGGGCACTGTACAAATAAAAGTCAATCCAAGGAAGCCAAATTGGGTTGAATCACTTCATCACAGTCTCCCATTCTGAGCAAGGACATTGGCAACAGTGGAAAAGAGAAACTTCCTACAGAACCAGGCTCTGGATGGGCGGCCATCTACATTTACCAAAGGGTCACAAGAGTCAGGTGGGTTCAGACCCAACTAATTTTGAAAAAAGAAGAAGATTGTCTCTACCAATAAATTGTTGGAGGAAACTATATGCAAAATAATACATTTGTGAATTTCAAAAATTATGTCTTCCCCCAAACAGCTTGACAGTGGTTTAGTCCATTGTACTCCTGATGTGTGAAGTTTATGTGGCCCAAAGTCCAGGCCCCATAAGTTCAAATACCATTTTTGGGTTGGGGTGTTGGCTTAGAACTAAGGTATGAATTGAGTTTGTGTCAGGTTTAGGTCTATGTATGTACCTGCATTGGTAAGGTTCTAATAAGTGTCAGGGAAAGACTATAGAAATGAATGGAAAATGAATGGAAGTCAATGGAAAGTCCCTGTGATAGAAAGACATAAAGTGTGTGTGTGTGTGTGTGTGTGTGTGTGTGTGTGTGTGTGTGTGTGTGTGNGTGTGTGTGTGTGTGTGTGTGTGTGTGTGTGTGTGTGTGTGTGTGTGTGTGTGCGCGCGCTTGTTTTTGTTACCTATTTAGGACCATTTCCATTATACACACCTACCTTGTCAAGACCAATAGTCCTAATGGGGACCAAAGGCCGGTTCTAATGCTGAAACTCCATATTTTGGGTTGGGGGTTAGGTTTAGGACTAAAGTGTGAATTGAGTTTAGGATAGTTTTAGGGTCAGGTATAGCTGTGAGGATAGGCATAGGGTTGGTGGTCAGGGATAGGCTGTAGAAATTACTGGAAATGAATGGAAGTCAATGAAAAGTCCTAATAAGTGTATAAACATAAACCCGTGTGTGTGTGTGTGTGTGTGTGTGTGGGGGGGTCTTACTGATGTTCATAACTTACTGTACTTTAATCATGCTGACAAAAAATCTGGACATAAAATATGACTTCTGTAGAGATCACCTTTCTTACTGTTTACCATATTCAAGAGTTGCATCCTTCTAATGTTGGTGTCCAATTGTGTGGGTGTTTTGAACTTTATTTGGAGAAATACTTTTGATATACATTGGCAGATTTCCACCATTATTTACCCTGCAAACTGAACATATAAACAATTTTTAATGGGACTGCTGAAGAGGTTTTTGTTACAAGTTTCCCCAAAAATATCAGCATAAAAACACCCTCTGTTTACTGCCCCTCGATAATGTGGTGGAATTTTTGCCCTCAGGTTTAAAATTAATTAAAAACAAAGGAAGTACATATCTATTCAGAATAATTCAATATTATTGACTATTTGTGTGGTATTTAGGCCTGGAAACTTTAGATGAAAGCTAAACAAAAATATTAATTTGTGCTAAAAGGCTACTATGTTTTTTAAACTGATTTTTGTGGGTTCATTAGTGTCATTGTTAGCTAAATATCTCATAAAGCACTAAACAAATTTTAATCCTCAGAAAAAAAATCATCCAAAATTGATTAACTTTTGGGCTCAGGCAGATCATCACCACAGTTTCTAAACTTCAGCAAATGCAAAAGTTATAATTATTCTGTCAGTTTTACAGATATTGAGCTAAAATTGGATGCCATGGTAGCTGAAAGCCATCCCTTCATTTCTGTTAATACAATAAGTTGTTTTCAGTGTTCTCACTTTTAAGTTGGCTTTTTAGGCCTTCTTCATACTCTATGCAGGGCTCTTGACAGTCCCAATGAAACAATGGAATAATAATGAAAAAAAAAAAACAATACTATTTTTGTTGTGCACAGTACCTCTTTGTTTTAAATGTTTCTATACTCTGATTATTCATGTGAAATTTAAGCTTTTTTTCCCTGACCTTTCCCATGTAAGTTACTTCAGTAAATAAAATATGCAGTATTAAATAATACATTATGCAAATTGAGTGTTTTATCACAAAAAAATAAAATATTCTTCAAATGTCAAGAAAAAAAGGTCACCGAATGAATAAACAAAAACAGGAAAACAAGGACAGCTGCCTGACCACAGAGTTTACACTATGATGAAGTTTTGTATGGAACAAGAGAACACACTAGTGCGTATAATCATTCTCAACGCCTTACCCAGGGGTGAAAGTCGACAGAGTCTTTGGTTTGTAGTGCAGGGATGTCACTGCTGTGGAGATATCAGGCTAAGCACTGAGCTGGTCCTGCCACCTTAGCTTTGATTTCAAGGCTAAGTATGTACAGATATCTAAGGTGTTGACACTCCGCCCTCTAAGCCCCATTTCTTTTCCCCAGGATCAGCGAGGCTCACTGATAGCAGATTATCTCTGCAGCATTTTGTGGCCCAGTTGGCACCCTCATTTGTTATCTGCTCACAGATACACTGAGGTACAGTCTGTGTAGGCAGACAGAAATGCCAGAATAAAACACCTAAGATATATTCACTTCCTCTTTTCATTATTTGATGTGGTGTGTGAATGTCTGTGATGTAATAAAAGTCGAACAAGACACCTATCTGCACTTTGATGGAAGGTTAAAAGATAACCAGCCTTTTTCAAAATGGGCAGAGCATGCTGTTGTGAACTGACCAGTAAGGTAGATAAACATATTTAAAGACATTAAAAACCAATGAATAAAAATATCCATTGTCAATGAAGAAAATGTTTAACACTCTGCTTTAAATGTTTTCCCAAGTTAAAAGTGCATTGTGACAAAGCTTGAACATTTATCAAAGTCTGTTGATTAAAATTATAGTCCTGTCTCTCTAGTTAAATGCTTGCAGTGACACTCTCCAGCTCCTTTTGGAGAGTCCAGGCTAGAGAGGCCACATTATACTGTATAATCCCTCCAGCAAGTTCTGGGCTTTCCTCATGTTTTTTTAAGGAAATCAGGATTCAGGTAATCATTCACAAAATTTCTTCAGTTTTCTTCTAGAAAGACATTACCAATGCCTCTAGGACGGTTACCTACAGGCATTCTAATCACGTTAGTTGGCTCAATATGGAGGAACAGCAGCTCAGTTTTGAGTTTGTCTTTGGTGACAGATCATTTAAAGCTGAGCCTGGCCATATGGAGTAGGCTCCTTTCTACAACTTGTATCCAGGATTTTATGCTGTTGGTCATGATCCATTTCTCATGACCATAGGAACACAAAAAACAGAGAGCTTCTCCTCCTTTCTTTATCATGACAGACTAGAGCAGGGGTGTCAAACTCAGGTCCTCAAGGGATGCTATCCTGCATCCTTTCCTTGCTTTCATACTCCATCAAACCCGATTCATTGATTTGCTTACTTCTTCAAATTCTGTAGAAGCCTTTTAATGGTAAATGGTAAATGGACTGTACTTACATAGCATTTTTCTATCCATCCAGAACACTCAAAGTGCTTCACACTACAATCTGTACCCTCATTTACCCATTCACACAGCACTCTATTATGTCTCTACAAAGCTAACATATACAATCATCTATGGAGACTAACCAGTGCCAGTTACATTCATACACTGATGGGACACACATCAGAAGCATTAGGAGGAAAGTGTCTTGCTCAAGGACACAACAACTGAGACAGCTGGACGGGGGATCGAACTGGCAACCTTCCGGTTCCAGGACAACTCCCCTAACCAGTCTGCTACAGCTGCCCCCAATATGGGTTTAAATCATCCATTCATGCAAATCAGGTGTGTTGGAGCAAAGAAACAAGAAAACATGCTGCATACTGGCACTCCAGGACCAAAGTTTGACCGTTTGTGGACTAGAGGAACACCTGCAGAAAAAGCGTCACTGTTCATTCTCCCTGGTAAAGTTCACCTTAGAGTGCTAGAAAGAAGGGTCTAAAAACCTTGGACTCAGGAGGAGCAGTGGGACTTTCGTTCAGGTTTAAACAGTGAATATTTTTTTTACTCTCACAAACTTGGTAGGGAAATCATTTAACATATGTTTGGCGGACTTGGAGTAGGTTTTTGACCAAGTCAGGCAGTGTGCGAGAGCTGCTATGGGATTAAGGGGTGATGAGGTAACCTGTCCATTTTCTGTTAAAGCAAACTTAAAGCCAGGGCCTATTCCTTGGCATACCCATGCACAGGACCATGGGCGTGGAAGGGGGGGAAAAGTGGACCTGAGTACCCAGGGCTCAAGAAGGGAAAGGGGCCCATGGAAGTCCTAATTTTATTTTTGGGCATAGAAAGAGGCCCACTGACATCAAGAGTGTACAGGGCCCAGAATTTGGTGCTACACCCCTGCACAGGAGCTCAAGGTGCAGCTGTGGAGTGAAGGATGTTCAAATCTTGAGAACCTCAAGGTTGTATTTTTTGCACTTATGTGGTGGTGGTGTCTTCAGTCACTCTCCTACATGGACTGGAGCAGTTAAGTGGGGAGTGATTGGGAAGAAAGACAACTCCTCTTAGTCTAAGATCATGGTTCTCAGCTGAAGAAGGTTGGAATCCTTAATACAGGGTGGGGATGAATTATTTGCCACACACATGAGTTATGTATCTTGTTCTTTTGTTTAGGAATGGTAGATGAATGGAGTAAGAGATGTGTAAATGTTTCTTAAAAGGAAGAATTGAAACCATAACCAATGCACCTAAAACACTGAGCAGTGACTTTTTATTCTCCAGGAAGGAAAAGGTGCAGTGCTTTAACTTATTGCCAGGGTTGTACGAACGCACCTGAACTCAGGAGACATCTTCAAGCATAAACATCTTTTAACAAACAGCCCTCAAACACATCCTATCACATTGCTATGTCTGAACATTTTGTAACCTTTGATTCAGTCACTCTCTGGAGTTTGTACTCTATATTTTTCACAACTTCCTCTGTGAAGCAGCAACAGCATGTTAGAACACTGGTAAAGTTAGTCTGAAACGAGAAACATGTCAGACTCAATTAAACGGCACCCCACGTGCCACTTGACACAAAGTGACAGAATTCATATTCAGTAAACAAAAATAAGAGGATCCAAACATCTCAAAGTAGTTCATGCTAAGTATGTTTTTTTATTTTTGTTTTATTTTTTTTGCCACTGCTCTCTTCGATGTGTCCTCCTGCTCCTGTGTTACTTTGATATTGGTGGACTCTCCAGAGTCCTGACAAGCCTTTGATTTTAGAAGGGCACAAAATAATATCTTCCCTTTGAAAAACAATTTCAGGGAGAGGGGATCAGTATAAATAGGCCTTTTTATGTGCTCCAAGGACCGATGTGAAACTGATGGGAAACTTGTGATAGGCTTTTTTTTCTTTTTAAATTGCAATGCAAGATTGATGAGTAGAGGGGCTTGGGATGTTGTCGCATGGATGGAGATGTGACTGCATAAGGACATCAAGGCCTAAACACACACACACACGCACACACAACATGCAAATGCAATACATAAGAATACACATGGGATTGTGCTCACATAAATACACGGTCAGAAACTCGCACGGATGAAGGCAAACACACACTCGTGTTGCACTGGAGCAAGGGCTGAGGGCTTGATCGAGATACAGAGCCGGCAGAGGAGAGGATGACCAGCCATTCTCCTTTCTCTCTCCACCTCATCCCTCCATCTCTTCTACCAGAAGAGTCCGCTATCTGTACTATCTGCTATCTCCACACAGCTGCGCCAGTCTCCACCTCGCCCTCTCTCCTCCCAACCCGCCACCACCACTTCTTCCAATCTCGATAGGTATTGGGGAATGTAAGAGAAGAGTTTTCTGATAAAGCTGTCTAATGAACATACAGGAACTTTAGTAAGTTAAGCATCAAAACATCGAAGGCTGTTTGAACTTTGACTCCCCCTGCATTAGTGCGGCTCTTATCAGCAGCTCTCGAGTGGAGAGATTAGCCACTTCCTAATGAAGTGGTGAAATCGTAAAGGTCTTACTCCAAGGCAGAGTGGATTGCTTCCAACATTTTTCACTCTGTTATCTCCCATAGCCAGATTGCCATTGCAAAAAGAGAGAGAGAGAGAGAGCAAGAGAGAAAAAGGAAGGTAGGATTCCTCCACCTTCATCCCCCGCCCTTCTTTGGATTTAGGTCACACATACAAAACATGACAGTAGATCACACACACACAAAAAAAAAACAAATAAAAAATAAAAAGCAACTATGAAATAATTCTATCAAATATGGAAGCACGGACACTTTATTTTGTAATAAACAACACACAACGGTTTTAGCTGTAGCTGTCCGAGAAAGTCTTTTTACTTTTTGACCCAAGCAGTTGTTTGGAGAGCGGGGATACATTATCTAAATGTTCCCTTGTGTTTTAGTCAATCAGGCGGCTGCATATGACTTATAAATCTTACATGCCTCCTCTTCCGTACTCGGCGAGGTCAGACACACATTGCATATTTAAAACCCGCATTAAGACACCCACCCTTCCACCACCCCCACACTTTATCCTTTGCTCCTCCTGCTGCCCCAATCCAAACATGTGCACTTTTTGTTATTATTATTTTTCACCAAGCGTCTGATTATCATACGAGTAGATGAGGTTGTTATATATTCCAATGAACAGGAGCGCAGAGCTCATCTGTCTGCATAATGAATTTGGTCTTTGTTTAATGGTCGTAACGTTTACCACTGTTTACATATGTACCACTGTTGATGGACAAGAGGACGTGCTGATGATACTCCTGACTGACTTGCACGCCTTATTAATATTCCTGGAGGTACAGAAAGTTGAATAATTTGTAAACTGAGGCAACAGACGTTTCAAAAAAAACCAAGAATGTGCGTATCACTGAGGAGGGAAACCTGCAGCAGTTTACGTTGTTTATGCTCTAGAGCAGAGTTTAAACCATATGTTGTGTTAATTAATGCGGCTGACTGAAACTTGTTTCTTTCAAAGAATAAAGTGAATGCTGTCAATCAAGCCAGAATATGACAGCAGAAAGCAGGCACGTAGAGGGAGAAAACTTTGTAATCTGACTTATTTGCACATTTTGGTATAATGCAGGTTCCTGTTAATGCATTATTCACATGTTAAGAGCCTGAAATTTCTGTTTCCACCTTAAATCCAAGGCTTCCATAACAGACAAGGAGAGTTAAAGTACAAGTAGTGTTGTCAGTTCTGGCTACCACGCATTACTACGTGCCTCTCAGTCCCTGTAATAGCACTCCTTATTCTGACATGTGTTAATAATTGATTGTTAAGTGATAAACCTCAGTCAAGCATGAGAAATAGCAGAGGTCCAGAAATAAATATGAAAAGTAATCACAGTATAATTCATAAGGTTGTGTTCGATCAGTGTAGCTGTCTCTCAGCGTTCTCTATTATTCATAATCCAGCCTAATATGCTGCATAGTTTCCCCTCCTGACAGAGTCATTAATGGTCTCTTCGCTTGTGGTTAGATTCAGGGACAATGATTGGGAGCATTAAAAATATGAAGTTTAGCTTCATAGTCTGATTTATGCAGTTGGCCAACATTTCAACTTTAACATTTTTTTAAATAAAAAAGCACATTATTAGAAAAGGACAAAACAGTGTTTGACAATAGTTATCAATGGCTAGTGAAAACCCTCAATCTGAGGGAGCAGAGTGGCTAATGATATAGAGTCAGATTTATTTATTTTTTTGTTTATTAGAAGCAAAAGAGACAAAATACTGCTAAACTACTATAGTTTTTTGATTATTTTTCTTGTACCGTTTTGTCTGAATTTGTTTTCTTTTACCACCTTTTCATGTAGTTTTATTTTTTAATGACATTATAGTGAGATTTGGGTCATTTTTTATCCTGATGCAGAAACCCTTCATAAAGATCCATGGACAAGTTTTGTTTTGAAGTGAAAGTTCAGATATTTTGAAGTGGGGCTTTTTAAAAAGGTTTGAACATTTGTTACATTATGTGTTGCAGATAGCTATTTAAATGACCTCAGATTTAATTTTTTCTAACTGGACTGCCAAGCTAACAACATAAGAGCTGAAGAATGAAGTAAAATGTTGTTAATCTAAAACAACTGCAAAATGTTAAAAATGCTAAATTTACTGCACTTTATGTCAGTGTCAGTTTTCCAAAGCTTAATTACATCTTTTTTTTACTACTGAGTTTTTTTAAGCACAAATAGCAGGAAGAGCGACAGCTTTTGGGCTGGAATTTTAAAATGTGCTAAAATAACAATGTAATCAGTAGGGGTGCAACAATACAGTAAATTCACGATTCAGTTTGATACTTTAGTCTCATGGTTCGATATTTTTTTGATACAAGTAACAGAAATTTACATGCCCTTTTTAACTTGTAATTTATTGAAATTATTTATGAACATTTGTTTAACCTCAAAAGAACCATTTTAAAATTAAATTTAAACTTAAATTTTGCTGAAACAGCAAGTTTATCAGCGGTTCTGCACTCAAAAATACAGCCTAGATAGAGTAGTTGAACAAAGATCCTCTGATCCTTCAACACAGAGCTTCTTCAGAAGACAAGTTCATAAAATAAATTTTAAAAATCTGTATTGTTCAATACAAGTGTGTATTGAACCTAAGGCACTGTAATGAACGGTTCAATATGGGTACATGTACTGTTGCGCCCCTAATAATCAGTTTTAAAATTCCCTTTTAACTTCATCCCCACTGTTTTTTAATAAAATAGCTAAACTATACTGTAGAATTTGTGGTTGAAATAATACCAGAAACCAGCCTTTTCCTTGATTATGCTTACATTTGTGAATTTAAAAACTCGTGAATACACAAAACTCACAATAAAGTGGCTGACTGAATGTATTTTTATTTTCAAACCGTTATCTTTTTAATATATGTTTGGTTTCTTAAGAATATGTCAGTGTATTTTTAAGGGAAACCAAATTTTATTTTATTTTTTTACTGTTGGAAAATTTATCTTTTTAAAAGTTGAATGGTTAGAAAATAATATTGGTCGAATTTTTAAATCGTATTTTTATCCTGCTGCTAAATGGAAAAGATTGCCTTGCCTGCGTTTTTGTTAAATAAGTGGCTCATCCCTTGAAGTAAAGTGGCAAATAATCAGCCCTAATCATCGTCAAACTGATTATGCATTTTGTCACTTGCTCAAACCTGCAGCATTGCTCCCCTTGACAGTCTTTTCTTACTGTGGTGAATCTCCTATCATCATGTTATCCCACTGTCTGTCCTCATTTGCTTCTGTTGCTTTCATGTAGCAGGGACTCACCGTCTCACTGTGCTTTTCACATGACATGGACCAAACATCCTGTTAGCGCGTGTGTCGAAATGCTGCGATTTTCCCAAAGACATGCTACTCATCACTACTCATTACGCCAATTCTCAGGAGGGCTTCTAAGTTTGATTTGTATCCAATATCAGGAGGTGAAACCCTAATGAGATTTTATGGACTTTTCCTTCTAACTTCATTAGGTTTTTATGAGCGAGGGCGGGTGAAATCCCCATATGCATCAGAGAGCAAACCGACTGGGATGGAAGCAGGAAGGGACAGATGTGTAAGAGAGGAAACAGAAATTTTTCATGGCAGGCGAGAAGCTCTCTCTGGAGACTCAAAGATAATCCTGCGAGAGGCTCCCATCAGGCAGAAGCTGAGGAGCCTTAAGTGTTTTATACGAATTCAATACACCGGTTAAAAATACCAGAGGGAATATCACATTCATATCTCTGTCGCTCGCCTCACTTAATACTGGGATGGTTGGCTGGGTGAATGGAAAGGAGAAGAGAGAAGACGGGAGGAAAAGGGGATTCATTTGGCCCTCTTTTAGCCTCTGCCGAAGAGGTGACAGTTAATTCTTGATGTTGCAGTCAGCAGCTGCTGGCGAACGCCTTTCTGCACAGGCTCTTTATTTAATGAAAGGAGCCCACAAAATGCAATCACATTAAGACAAGTTGAAGCCATTAACTGAGATGATATATCAGTTTTTCACAGGAGTTTGCTTACTTATCACATCCATCATCACAATAGGCCATTGTTCGTTATATTGGTGCCTCCTTTTGTTGTTCAGCTTATTTAATTCATTTTAAAAAAATGTCAAACTCAATTTTTTAAGGTAGAATTAAAATGATGCAGAGATAGACCAGTGGTTTGCAACCTGTTTTCCTCAAAGCCCCACTTTTTTTTACTTCTAAGCCTAGCTGAAGCCCCCTGACTCTAATTTCTTACTACTCCCCATCTCCCTCAAATCATTCCATCTTTATCTCTTTATCAAAATAATAAAAGTATAAAATTAATAGTCACAAAATTTTATTTAGAAAATGACAATAAATAAGTGAGTTATACAGAATGTTAATTATTCAAAATGACCTATTTTAATGATTTTGACACACAAACAATAAACTGATAATTTCTGGATTGTGCAGCCCCCTGTTCTCTCTGGCACCCTCCCAGTGGGGGTGGGGGCAGGTCGGGAACCACTGCTTTACACCTTTTTTAAGTGGGGTTTTGTGAAAAGTCTTGAACAATTGTTGTAAATACATAAGCTAATGGTTAGTTTGGGTGAGGTTAGTGCTAAAGAAGATCTTAGCCATCTTAAAGCCACCCTAATCTCATCAGTTTTATATCAGTTTATGCAAATGCTATTTTAGAAATGTTTACGTTGCCACTAATTTGACACTTTAGGCCAAAATATCACAATGTTAGCAAGCCTGCCCCCGGTAGCAAGTGCTACAGCTAGCTGTGGCTATTAGCGCCTACAAATTACCGGTACTGTGTTTCTGCATAAAGAAATCATGTAATGTGAAACTGATGGCTGTGATTTACAAAATAGCTTTGCTTGAACTGCTATAATATTTTTCAGAGTGTTATTTTAGGAAAACAGCATTCCCCTTTTAGATTTTCTTTGTGCCACTCTGACTAGCCATTAGCTTGTTGTTCCAGTCCGAATAAAGTTTTTCTTTTTCTCCATAAACAGTTCAGAGAACTACAGTATTTACAGCAGGTCAAATAATATTTGTTCTTAACCTTTTCACATAATTCCACTTCAAAAGCTCTGAAGAAAGACTTTGGCTGCAGATCCCTTTATTGCAGCAAATAAAAATCAGTTTTGTTGTCCCATAGCTTTTATGCAACTGCAGGATATAATGTCCTTTGGTGCAATAGACTTTACAGGAACTCTGTTTGTGTGGCTGCAAAGAAAAAGCGAGAACTGTGACTCAGCTTAGTTCCTTCTGATATGGGTAGTTTTAACTTTTTTAACATAGTTTTATCTTTTTCCCACAAAAACATGATCCTTCACCATGTCAGCACAGAAGGAACTTGTCAAAGTAGGACAGCTGCACTAAACACAAAACATTACATAAATCTTTTTTTTTTTTTACTGGATATTTTTTCTGACATTTTCTTTTTGATCTGTGGGACCGTCTTAATCATGAAAATATACATTTCTGATAATAAACTTTTGTGCAACTTAACATTTTGCTCTTTTGTACAAGTTTTTCACTAATATCTGCTGCGCTTTGCCTCATATGGCTTTCATCTTTTATTTGTTTCTATTTAGCTAAATTTATGCGGTAAAGTTGCATAAAACAGCTGTAAACAGATCAAGTGAAAAAAAAACTATAATACAATTAACTTTGGCTTTAAAATGTATATATGACTATTGTTGTTCTGATTGTCAGTACTGCTACAATTAATTTCTTTTAAAGTAAAAATCACCCAAATCTTTACTTTGAAGTTATAAATACCTTTATATTTTCTCTTTTGAACTAATTTGGCAGCCTAGTGTAATTACAGCCTGTGTTCTTAGTACAGATGTGTATTTGCGTTGGATTTACCCACGTACGTGTGCTACAATACACACAGAAATTGTAGAATCTTGCCTGGAAGGCTCACTTGTCTTTGTTCAACTCCCTCTACGGTGATTACAGCAAAAGAAATGTAAACGGTCCACAAGCATTGTGCCATTGTTTTTGGCCTTATCAATTAAATTAAGCGCCGTTCCAAATCCTCCCCGTGCTGCGCAGGGAGCGACTCTTATCAGCCACTGTATCATGATAGTCAAGAGAAAATGAGCATTCCCTTTTGTTCTTTTCACAATTTAAGCAGAAAAAAAAAAGAAAAAAAATGATGCTCTGCGTTTCTTATTCTTTCTTCTCCTTACTGTCTTCTCTTTCTTCCAGCCTCTGCGCACATCTTGTACCCCCCCCCCTAGCTGCTCTTGGCTGCTCTTCAGTCTCACTTAAACCCATTAGCTCTATTACTGAAATTATTTTCCTCCCCGGCCTTTGTGCGTAGGGAGTGAATTTCACAGTTATCAGAGGCTGTGGAGAATAGGAAAGAATAGCTGTGAGTCAGTGCGGTGTGAGGATGTGTGTGTGTGTGTGTGTGTGTGTGTGTGTGTGTGTGTGTGTGGATGTGTTTGAGGGAATGTGTGGTTCGTCTGTGGGCATTAGACTTCTTGGCTGCTCATGGTTGCTTCTTAATTAATGCTTTTTTTGTCCTGAAGCAGTTACACACAGAGAGAGAGGGGGAGACAGGGACTGCATGAAAGAGCCATATGCATTGACCTCGTTGTGCCATTTGAGGGCAGTGCAGTCTCAGGGTTTTTTGGTAAAGGCTCGGTCCTGGAGCAGGTGGTGCTCAGTTTAACAAAGAGGACAAGGTAAAGGTTTCGTTAACATCTTCTGCATTGTAAAATCTAACAGGGAAGTGTTAGAAAATACTTTAAGATGTAATTTTTTGGTCATTAACTTGGATTTTTTTCTGCAAAAATGTGCCTATTGTTGGTGTCACTGATCTTAATTAAAAGCAATAAATAATCAATTAATTATCCTTGATCTTAAATACTACTTATTTGAACACATCCAGTGGCATAAATAACATGTTATGATGAACACCAGTAGTCAAGGATTGTGTCAACCACACTTGTTAATTTTTCATGCATTAACTACATGTATGAATAGTGCCTTATTAAGAAAAAAAAGAAACAATCAAACCAGATTCACAGGTTAAAAAAATACAGTATTATACATCTATAATATATCAAAAAATACACGAAATCTTAGCCAATCTTAAAATAAAATGCAAGCTATTAGGAAAAAAGTTCCTAAATATCATAGTTTTATTCCCACACTGACCGAAAATTTCTTAATAATTTTTCCATTAATCCAAAAAGTTTTACTTTTACTTAACAGCATAAAGAATAGTTTTAATTGCAATAATAAATATATTGAAATCCTTCAAGAGAGTAAATTATAGTTTTTAAGATGTTATTATTTTTGATATGGTCTAGTAGGAAAAACAAATATTCTGAGCTTTCATTTTTTTTAAATTTGTTTTCACATCAGAACACTTGTGTTTTTGGTTCCCACAATATATTTAAAAGTATATCATTAATTGTGATATTGTGCGGACATGTAGCTGTTCTTTATTTTCGGTAATCCTAGTCAAAAAGTAATAAAATCTGATGATCCTCTAGATTCTGCCAACCATAATTACATGAACACTTCCCCTCATATCCATGCTTGTTTGGCCTGCAGCACCGGCTCCTGCTTGGCCTGCTCTGTTTAAAACAAAGACAAAAAGTCTGGACGGGTAAAAGAGGAAAGGAGCATCCACCAACTTTGAGCCAAATAATGACGGTCTAGCCCTTCCAAATGCATTTGGAACAGCTTTTCTAACTGCATTTTGCATTTGTCATATATAACCTGACACATATTTGTGTCAGCTTATAGTCTCACAAAGAAGCTTTTTGAATATTTTCTTTCTTTTTTTTTTTTTTGCTGTGGCAGCGTGCACATGCGGAAGCTACTTGATAATAGTTATTTTCACTGCATGGAGCCACACTTATGGTTTTTGTAAGAATAAAGAGATGACAGTGTCTCCACTCTAAGTGGTGTTTTGATACCCGAGTGAATCCGTGCTGCTGTGGTTGTAGCCATTGCACAAAGATTTGGGATCTTTTTTTTTTCCTTTTAGCTGCCCTGCATGTTACCACAGTGCACAACCTGGAAAACTCATATTTATGTGTTTTTAATGTTAATTTGTAAGAAAAAAAGTGCACTTATAAAGAAGTTTTATTATTGACTAAGAAAAAAAATCTATTGCTTTGCATTAAATAAAGGCACGTTGAAAGAGGAAAAGTGACTGCAGTGCACACAAATGAAGTGTAAGCTGCATGTTTGATTGTGCAGCACTTCATGATTGATAATGTGATCCAGTGATCCCTCCTGAGAAGTGGTGCGAGCCTCCGCTGCATCAGTGGCTCCTTGCTTACTCAACCAGAACCCTGCTCTCCTCCTTTATCAGCATGAAGAAGTGTGTGCGTGTATGTGTGTGTTTTCATGAAAGACGGTTGTTTATGTGTCTGTATTTTTGGGATATGTGACTACAACTTATATTAAGGGTGTCGTAAGTGCAAAAACTGTAATTTTCTGAAGAAATTTGACATGATGAATGCGTTTTAAGCCAATTTCTGTCACCGCTATCATCCAGCTTGCAGCTCTGCGCTGTGTTTGTCTGGCTACATGGGAAAGAAGAGACAGAAAGAGAGCACTAATTCCAGACACCTACTTGTCATTGTTCTCCTCTTAATAACACCTTTCTCTTTCTTCCCCACCTCTCCCTCCCTCTCCTTCTCCTTTCGCCTTCCCTTCCTGCCGCTTGTTTCTTGTGACAGGGGAAGTGGCAGCTCCTGGCGACCCTCGAACCCCGGCTGGTCACTTAAGCAGATACACGGGATGTTGAGGGCTTTGCTGGAGGATGACAAGGACTCTCGAGAAAGTAGGGCCGATCCTAATCAGACGAAGGAGGGAAATAAAAGAAGAGATAAGTTATTGTTTGTCACAGGGACTTGGGATGTTGGAGGAAGGAATGGAACGGTGATGATTTTGTCTTCTTTGCAGCCAGGCTTGTAAAGTTAATATGAAAGGTTGGCAGGAAATTCAGACAAAAAAACAAAAACAAAACAAAACAAAAAAACATACATTCAAAATCAAAAGAGGTCTCATTTTCCTTTTTAATTGTGGTCAGTGTTTTTGACATTAATCAAATTATACAGAAGTCAAGCAACATATTAAGACTATAAACTTTTTTTCAAAGAAGATTGCAAAGAGACTTATTTTTTTGTTTTTAGTTTTCACTAAAAATTAGAACTACAAATCAAAACTAAGAAAACATGTATATTTACATAAATTTGTAAAAAACAACATACAGTTTGAACAAATTCATCACTATTATCAAAAGTGCATTATCAGTGCACTGACATTGACTACAATGGAAAACTATCAACTCAATTCTGTTCTATCCAGTAGGAGAAAACCTTTCCAATATCACTGCATCATCTGCTGAATGGTCACCAACACCACCCACAGGACACCAAACAACACTTCACCACATACACCATCAAAATACTTCTTTTGTCCCCCCCACCCCACACTGTTTTCTCCCCCCATCTTCTTGACTTGATCACATTGCCTCAAACGTTTTTGGTTAATAAATTCCGAACAATTAGTGGGATTGAAATTTATCGACGAAACAGCACCGAGCCAGTCTTGCCTTCCTGCCCAACTGCGCGCCTCTCATTGTCCAGAGTGTTCGGAGCATATGCTATTGAGCTGCGCTGCTTGCTTGACAGCAAAGGGCTGGTTCAATTACATCAATTGCTTGATGACGGAGGAGAGAGCAGCAGGGCCATGCATGCTAGTTTGTGATAAGGAGGGTGGGGGG
>NW_013952420.1:3504430-3506965 GCF_001266775.1 Austrofundulus limnaeus
GTGTGTGTGTGTGTGTGTGTGTGTGTGTGTGTGTGTGTGTGTGTGTGTGTGTTAATGTAATTTCTATCAGAAATAACCTTGTGGTTCACAGGTTAAATGAATGTTTGCGTAGGTCCAGAACCTCCATTATTTACCCCCAATGGGCACCCCTTTGTGCTCATACAATCAAAGGTTTAATTGATTAAACCTCTCCGCACTTCATTTAATCTAATATTTCTAATGTACATTTTCTGCAGTCCTTCAGGGACTGAACAACAAAAAAAGGCATTTTAAAGGATGACAACATCACTGCTTTATGCTTATTTGTGTAGCTAGATGGTAAAACTGTATGTCTTGTGCAGCAGGAATAGATTGTGGTTTTACACCTGTGGCCTAACTGTGAAAACAATCAGATGCTTTATTGTTGGAAATGAAATAAACTCACACAGCTAAAATGTGCTGATACATTTAGTAAATGGAAGAAGTCCTTGGTGGTTTTTATTTGCGGTGCTAAAAAAAATATTAGTTGAATATTAAAGTTGGATAACAGCAACATCTGCTCAGGTGTGGTTAACAATATGAATTTGTTTATTTTTGTTTTGTCTTTTTGACTTTGATAAACCAGTTAATAATTGAATATGTGAATATTTACCCCCATATACAGTATCCTGCTGCGATTTACAGTCCACGTGTGGCAATTTCCTCTGGCAGGTTGGTAACGTGGCCCGATTGTCTTCCGCTCTGGCATTTCAACCTCAAACTTCAACCTGTTGCCGAGTTAGCATTCATCCCTGACACATCCTGGAAGTCCTTCTTCATCTGTTCGCTGTTTGCACAACTTCCCTGTCAAAACGGAACCGCACACAAACCGAGAAGACGTGCACAAAGGCGGCAACAAAATTGCCTTCTTTTCGAGCTCACCGCGCAACTGGCATCTTATTTTTGCACGTTTTCAAATCTCATTTCATGTTGAAAGATATTAAATTATGTGGGAATATTATTATGACAACATGTCAGCGTGCAGAAGAGGGAGAACTTGTGCTGCCGTTGGTCAACATGTGGGTTTATTTTTATTTCTTTTCCCATTTCCATAAATTTCCTGAGGGCAATTAGCCTCCCCACCCCCACCCCCCCGCGCAGAATGCTGCTTGTTGAGGTTGTCATGTCGTCAGTGTAATTGTCAGAAATGAAATAATTGAAACGTTTCCATCTTCATCACTCTCATCAACATATTTCTAAACTTTTATGACACGCGTCGAGTGCGGGGTATTATTCTGATTGAGACTTTGTGTAAGCAAATGAGCACAACATATGCTCCGATGTGCATATGCTAATCCGTTTGTTTATCAGTCAGGCGGATGGTCAGCATGCGCCACTCTGTGTGTCATTTTCTGTCTCCTGACATTTCTGCAGCAAAAAAAAAAAAAAAAAAAAAAAAAATGTTTTATGCATTTTTAGTGTTGTTTTCGTTTTCTGCCTGTTCTTCGTAGTCGTCTCCTTGGTCGTCTTATACTGCAACTACCCCATATTTTTCATAAATAATTCATTTATTTATCATGAAAATCTGTTTTGGAATTAAAGACTACCCCGACTTCAAAGACAGGAAACCTTTGATATGTTTGATTCTCGCAGAGTATCCGTTGGATTTATTCAATTTATGCAAAGCACCTCCAGGGTAATAAAGGTGGCATTTGAATATATTTGACTGGACTAAATCATATAATGAGGACAGTTTCTGCCCTATATCATTACAAAAAAAGAAACTAATCCCTCAGTATTAATGGATAATTTGGCTAAAGAAAAAAATGTTTTGCATGGTGAACAGACAACAACGGACAGGACAGATTAGTTAAAGTCTGAGTAATGATTTCTGTTTTTAATTTGACAGAGAAGAAAATAAAAGCATTTTTGTTTCAGAGACTCAGATCAAAAACAATGTCTCTTGGGGGCATAAAATCATTCTTTTAAACTTTTATGCTTCAGAACGTCTCAAAGCAAATTACACAGGACTGTGTATCGTATTAGGTAGCGTAGATACTTTACTTTGAAAGGGAAAGTCAGCTCCTGTATGTAAATGCAAGTGGATTTGAAAACCAATATTTGTTTTTTTGTACACGTGCATAAAGCTGTAGCCACTGGTGATCGTTAATAAACACCCTATAAAAACTGACAATGGTAGGAGTGCTCTTTGAGATCTAAAATTTAAATACATTTTATGGTATAAGCTCACTATCAGATCTTTTTGTTTTACAGAAACTGCTGCACTTAAACCAAGAAGCTAAAAGCACATGGAGCAGATTTTCTGCTCTTAAATAGAAGGTGGGTCTCCATGTTCACAGTACACAAGTATAAACCAAATATACACAAGCCAAGCACACAGTGTTCATCTGAGGAGGAGAAAGCTGTTTGTTGTTGTTATGTTATGTGCTTTTTTGTACTTGGGTAGTTTAATATGAGTTCATTTTGCACTTTATTAGCTGTTCTTTGATGATAGTGTAATGGAATATGTATATATATGTATGTATATGTGTATGTATATATATATATATATATATA
>NW_013952420.1:3507115-3512660 GCF_001266775.1 Austrofundulus limnaeus
TATATATATAATGTTTTAAGCCAGTAATTCATAACATACTTCAATGACCCAGTTTTTTTATGACACCCTGTTTATCAGTAGATATGATTATAGCCAGAACAATATTTTATAACAGCAATCACTATTTAGTTATCATGAATTTATCGCTGTTTTCTCTTGACACAACATTCTCTTAGGTTGAAATTATGTTTTATTAGAATGACATACATATTATATATGAGGTGTTTTAACTGTCTTAGAAGGGATTAGCACAGATCTTGACAGACAGCCTGATGGCTCTGTATTTATTTCTGTGTTCTTGTTTATTTCAATGAACAAACTCAGACGATCCTTCCACAAAGTCACGTTATTCTTCATATCGCACATTTCAGTTCTTTGTTGAATAAATGTTTCCACAACAATAGTAAGAAGGTTTCATAAAATACAAAATAATTAAATCAAATGTAATTAATGCTTAATACAAAAAAGTTCCCTTAAATTACAATGACTAAAACATCTGCACAAATAGCACCTGCCTAAATTATTTTCCTGCATAAATTTAAAAATTGACACGATAATTTGTATGCAGCAGTTTTATCATTATCACAGTCAGCAGCAGCAGCGGTAAAAAAACATCATATGTCTGAGACTGAATAGCATTAAATGCTGTTTACATGTTAAACTGTTTTAAATTGTAATACAGATATGACAGTTTATGTAAAATGATTAACAAGATTTAATTTTGAATTGTGACTAAATAATGATTTTCTGACCCGATGATCTGAAAACTTCCTACTTGTTACCTGTTCAAGTGACATCACATGTTTGTGGAAAAAAAAAAGAATGCAGGATTGGAAAGAGAACCTTAATAACTATTGTTAAAAAAATCACACCACTGATTAATGTTGATTTAGGGTAATAAATGTCACTAAAATGGCCTCTCAGGTTGCCCTTTTGATGATAAAGAGTACTGCAAGTAAGCAGAGCATTGCTACACTATAGGTAACACAATAGGAATTAAACTACCTGATCCAGGCAGTTTTCTTTTTATCCACAGGAAACAGAGCAATGTCACATCTGTTGTCTCAGTATTGCTGCAACTACCAGCTATAGACAGTTTCACCATGATGACATGTTGTCACAACAACTTGCACAAAAAACACTTTTGTTTTACTTCCGGGTGCACTTTGGTGGCACCTGGTCCAAAACAATAAAATGATATTTATGAAACAGAACAGGTAAAAGCATGTATATTATGTAATTTCTTTAATACAGTTTTTTTTGTATTATTTTTGTATTTGAAGGAAATGCATGTCAGAGGCACTAACGCATCATTTTCTCATTTTAAGGCTTCTGTTTCTCCCATTCAATGTTAATGTTTTCATGTTAGCTGCAGTTCTTGAAGAAAATAACGTTGATTGCCATTGTAGTTGTATTGGTGAGTCTAAGTCTGCCTTTTGGGTCCTTTAAATTCACTCTTTGGTTTTATTACTGCAAGTATTATAACTCATTTAATCATTACTTTTTGTTGATGTTGTTGCTTTTCCAGATGCTCCCTTCTTGCTGGACTTGCCACACCAAGCAAACTCATAAAAGTTTTTGCAAATTTTTACGTACTTTTTTTATGTTAGATGCACTTTCTGAAACAACCTGTGCTTGAACTGTGGCCTCAGGATTTAATGAACAAAAAAATCACAGCACCAATCTAGCACAGCTTGCTTGATCTTGTCTATGCATCAGTTATAAATAACAAAATCAATTAATCAACTTTGTGACTTATTGATCTTCTGTAAAGTTCTGCTTTGGTCTTTTGTCTCAAATGTTTACAATCACAAATATTTCAAAACCAGACTAATCTGATAATGATCCAACATTAGCTTGTATGGGAAAAAAACAAACAAACAAACAAACAAACAAAAAAATAACTTCTGCTGCTGCAGTTCCACTATAATCTGCACATTCTGAACACAACCAGGCAAACCGTCAATACTAACAACCCAGTGTGTGCAGTTTCTCTTTCTTTTTCTATTTCTGTTGAGGTGTAAAGCTTTACAGTGCCATGCAGAGATGGTTTATGTTGCCAGGTTGTGAAGCACATGCTGCTTGTATGAAATACAGAGAAACTGAAATTCAGCCTGCATGCATTTTTAAAGCTAAGTATTTTGTTTACTATTTTACAAGCTTACAGATTCCAGGTTTAATAAAAGGCATTCGCACATGGCTAAAGAAACCTGTATTTTGCATTGTTTCAATTTTGTCTTTGGTTACTTATGTTGGTAGATTTTGCATTCGCCCAATAATCAGTGCAATCAAAAGAGTGCATATAAGAAATTGTACAGAGGCAGTCAGTCTGTTAGGCCTGCAAACAGATAACTAAGAAGAAACATAAGATGATAATGTTAGTATTTGTTCCTTTCCGAATAAAAACAAAACCTCTTTGCGCACTGTAAAACTGAGCATCTCAAAAGTGAGATGCAGGAGACACAGAAAACTGTATAGGTAATAAGATGCAGCCATGTACTTTTTTTGTCAAATTGGGTATTGCAAAAAAGAAATTCAATTAGGATATATCCAGCTTCATACCAAAATGTTTGTCCAATTTTCTCCATTGTCTCCTATCCAGCCTCTCAAGACGGGTGATGTTTCCGCTGGACAGCTAATTATCTGCTCAGGGTTACCGGATAGTTTACATAAGGCCATCAAGTTCACATGACACCCTGTCATCTTGCTGTATAATTAAGCGAACGAGTGCTGTGTCCAGCCTCAATGACCGCTCCCTGTCAGCCTACAAATAGAATATCTGGAAATCGCAACTTTTAGCCCTTGCCGGGACAAAACAATCTTGTTGATTACCTGACACATTGTGGACTTTCTTTGGGGGATTCACAACATTAAGGCCACCTCACAGGTTCGCCCTCCTGTCCACTCTCTGTGAAAGAGTGATGTTTCCTCTGTGGACAACTAATTATCTGGGTCTGACCCTCAGCTGTCTCCATGCAGGATCCTATTAGGCAGCCAGCAGGTTGAGATCACCACCGCCGACCCCCCTCCAATCCCCTGCCGTTGTATATATTTATTTCCCCTCACTTCCTGCTTGTGAATATTAAGAATAGATTTTTACATGTAGATGTGTGCGTAGGGGATAGGATTGCGAATGAGGAGGAGGAGGGCGCTCGGGGGATACTCCACTGATGGGTGAATGGCGGCCCTGGAAATGACGAGTGGGCTGACTGAATGCTTGTCCATCACTCCCCATTCTCTTGGTTACAGGTGGTCTCTCATTTTCTCGACCGGCACATATCTGCCTGCCTTTATATGACAGCCCGGGCTCGCCAATTTGCATGTTCGACAGACAACAAACGGGCCTGTGCATGTCAAAATAGGTGGCGGTGCGTGACAGTTTCTACACAATGCTGTCTCCTTTTGGCTTGACCCTCGACCTCGCGCCATGTCTCCTTTCATAATCAGGGAAAAGGGGAAGACGGGGCGAAGAAATCATCCAGGCTTCCTTCCTGCCTCCTTCTGCCGCCGCGTCTTCGGAATAAATCGGATACCAATGCCATTAGCTATGCTTTCCCCCCTTCTCACTTTCTCTTATTCTCAGTCTGTTTTCTACTGTTTTTCGATCTGCCTGTCTCTCTCTTCTCCTCTCATTTGTCTCTCCCTTCTGTGTGTGTGTCTCAGCATAAAAGCGCTCATATTTTATTATTTTTTTTAAAGTAGCCCATCGCAGTTTGTCTGTTGTTTCGAGATAACAATTCATTCATTCTTTTTTTTTGTTTTTTCCAAGCAGAGATAATGAGATCTGTCTCCTCTCGTTGTGGCCAAATCAGTGCCGAAAAAAGTGAGTTTATTATTTTTGGATGCTTGCTTGTTTATTTTCATGTTTTGAAGTAGTTGACTTGAAAAAGCTGCAGGAAAAAGGTAAAAAAAAATATCTAGCAATTAAATCTCAGCACTTTAAAGCTGACTTCTTGAAAAATAACACCAGTTTAATCTGATATAAAATCATCAAATGTTCAGCAGAGTTTTCTCATTACTTGCCTGCTGTCTCATCTATCCTAAAAAAAGGATTACCTGCTTCTGAAAACATGATAATGAACTTCATATAATCATTTTATCATTCTGATTACCACTGTGATAGTGCATGGAGACTAATTGCCTTTTGACACCTGCGACATTTCCCTCTTTCACCTCTTTTATTTCTCAGCATAATATTAGAGAAACTGCAAGCACAAAGATCCCTTTCCACCACTCTGACTTCTGTAATTTACGCCTGAACTTTCCTCTTCATGTTCCTGTGGATAAGAGGCTGATTTAAAAATGGATCACCTTGTCGAACTCCATATCTAGAAGTGGGTTTTAGACTTAAAACGGTATTGCATGACAGGGTTTGATTAAGTCTTATACTTTACATATTTAAGGAGACCATTACAGCGTTAGCCGTTGTTGAACGGAGCTGTGTTAGAAGTCAGAGAGGTTTCAGGCAGAGGCTAACAGAGAGGAAGGTGGTGGGTTTTTGTGGAGAGTGCTTCATCGTCAGCATACAGCTAATTAATCCTGAATTATATGCTAATCAGCAGAACTCTAGTGGCATATCTTAGGCTTGAAACTTAAAGTATGTTTCTCGATCAGAGCAAGCTGGTACATGGTGTAGGCCTTTAAGTTACTCGCTGTTCTATTCTTTCTGAACATGGCTTTTGTGCCCCACATAGTTGGAATATGTGGACTATGTTTAGTTTTTCCACGTGTAATGTCTTTCACTGTCCTCATGTCCTTTTGTTATATGTCATTGTCAGAGAATGAGACTTTACATTTTATCTGCAATATTTTAAAGCTTTGAAATAATGCTGCATGGAACCCACTAAAATCATTTTTAAAATGTTTTCTTCTTGAAAAAAAATAAACACCTAAAAGTTTGAAGCTCAACAAAATCCTTGGCTAACCCAATGACTCTCAGTTGTTATCAAACACACACACATGCACACGGGCAGGTGATCCCTACTATGTGGGTAGACCATTTTAGGCACACACATACATAATGATAGTTGTACCACTCCGCATACTCACAAACACACACTGAATTGAAATGCTATAGAAAACCTGATATTTATTTATCTGTACTAACTACTGTATGACTTTCTGGTACCAGCATTCTGCATATGATTACTGATAGTGATGTGGAAAACACTGCATTATGCAAGATAACCTTTTTAATTTGTTTATTTTGCAGCATTAAATAATTAATTCAAAATTTAACATTGATTTAAATCTTATTTTATATTAAACAAACAAAAAAAGGAAGATATTTTTTATGTCAAGGTTTGGGGCAGACCTAGACTCTTTTTGCAAGGGGTGCCAAGGTTATATAAAGGAGTGGGGGGCATATAAATAAAGAAAATGACCTTGGATATGAGAATTTAAGATGACCACCACAGATAAATTTAAATGGCGGAATAGCCACTTTAAGACTGAGCTGAAATTTGTTTTGATTGCTATTCCCAATTTAAGCTTACTACTTGTGCTAATTTTAGAAAAGAGCACTATATTTTGGCCATTTAAATAC
>NW_013952420.1:3512800-3515100 GCF_001266775.1 Austrofundulus limnaeus
AATTTGAATTGGGCGGAGCTAGAGGGGTGGTCCTGGCATATATTAAATCCTTTAATATATTAAATATAGTAAATATATATTTAATATTATATACTTTAAAGAACTCATTGATGCTCCCCTTAACCGCACTATTTGTGAAGCACTTGGCTAATGGCTGCCAAAACATCCCAGAGTTACTAAAATTCATTTTTGTTAAAAAGCTAAATCTGATTTGAGGCATTCTTAAAAAAGAAGAAGAAAAAGAATGCAATTTCTTCAAGAGTACACAATCATTAAATCAATAATTATGTTTCTCTAATCTCTCTGAAGACGCTGGTAGTCATGCATGAAATAGTAATTAGCACTCTCCTCGTCACAAATGTCAAACTATTTAATGTCGGCAGTGTAAATATTTAAGAGACCGTTTCAGTCGCTGATAGTGACTGGAACTATCAACGCCCCGATGAAGACGTCTAGTGCTGCCGTTGTCTCTTTGTTTCTTTCTTTTTGCTTGAGAGGCAGTGTTTGACTCTGGGGATTACTTTTTAATGTTGCGTTAATCCCTCCCCCTGGAGTCACCGTGTTCTGCCATCACAAGGATCACTCTTTGATATCAAATGGCAAAAAGAGAAACTCTAAAACCACTTTAGATCCCTCTTGTGAGATGTGTTGTCAAAACACAGGTGGAATGTGAACGTCTAAACCACCACCGTGTGTTTCAACTAGTCCTCGTCTCCGCCTTTTACAGTCACCGAGGATGGCTCCACAGAGCCTCGCAGAGACACACGGAGACACAGGCAGGTGCAAAAAGGATGAAAAGAAAGACGATGTTGAGAAATGATCTGTATTGAGAACAGAAGGATTTTTCAGGCATTCATATTTTGTTACTTCAATGTTAAAACCAAAACTGGAACCAAAAATACTATTTGAGTCAACCTCACTTTGGAGAAATAAAGTTTATTTCTGATCAGACTGATGTGCAAACATGTAGTTTGAGTGGGCCCAAGACCAAAGTAGAATGCTGCAATCTTAATGCAACTCTAGTATCAAAAGGTTTCCAGTACTTTGCGTGACTGCTATTTTATAAACCTTCCACCAAAATAAACTGTTAATCTAGACAATATGTTATGAAATTCCTGCAAATAGTACCCCAGGTTTCTCTGTAAATGCTACAACTACCTGCTGCTGCCACTATAGGAAAATGATCACATACTTTTGGTCATGTTGTAATAATAGGGTTTGAACCACAAATCTATATTTGAATTTGGAGTTGGTTTTGGTTTGCTCGGACTTGTTAACTTAATAATCTGGTTAGAGTTAAACTCAATTTCTTCTAACTCAAGTCCCTCAAAGTGTTGTCTGCCACAGGTAAGAGGATGATTGTTCAAAATCTTTTTATAAAACCCAACTTAAAATATCTGAACTGTAGCTTTAAAGTAAAGTGATGCATTGAATTCTGGCCAGTGTTTTTACATGGGACTTTTTGTGGGGGGGTGTTGTGTGGGCACTAAAACATTTGTTTCTGTTACTCGTGAAAATAAAATGTACCCCGCTGACCAAATAAGCACTAAGGGAGGAATTGCAGCAATTTTATTTTGCTTTTTACCATACTCTAGAGAAAACTAAAAGGAATCAGCATTTGTTTGTGTATTTTATTTACAGTCAATTGAGTGGAAAAGTAAATCCTACCTAATGTGACACAAACATTCTTACATCATGCACTGCAATTATTGCATCGTGTAGAGAAATTTTGATGTTTCAGCATATTCTTCATTGTTCCAAAGCAAAATAAACCAAACAGGTTCAGTAAAATGTGCACAATAAGAGGGTTAAGAATATTATTCAGCTGTCTGTTTGAGCTCCCGTCTGCCATCTCCCAATCTTACATCACAGACACTTTAACTAGCACGGACAGCTAAACGTCACTGATTGCATGAATATGCCTAAAATGTGGCACAAAAGACAACAAATCAAAACTTCACACTACTTGTTTTCACATCATCTTCAATTTCCTCTGTATGCTCCTCCTCCTCCTCCTCTTCTCTCTCAGTTTCAGGAACATTTTATTTATTTCCCTCATTAGCAACTGTGCCTTTCCATTAGTGCACCTCTTCATGCCAACATTTTCCTCCTGGAGAGCACAGAGACCTGAGCTCGTCTTGGCAAGAGCTCGCTCCCTTTTGAACCCTTTTAAATCAAGTTAAAACAGACCCTTTGAATAAAATACCTTCCCTGTGCCATCCCCATGGGTTTTTGGGTTCCAAATTATGATGTGTGTGTGTGTGTGTGTGTGTGTGTGTGTGTGTGTGTGTGTGTGTGTG
>NW_013952420.1:3515110-3529237 GCF_001266775.1 Austrofundulus limnaeus
GTGTGTGTGTGTGTGTGTGTGTGTGTGTGTGTGTGTGTGTGTGGGACGAGCACTAATACAAAACTGAAGTCAAGATTTGATCATAAGCCCTCGCCATCACCTGTGCAGTGACATTCTGGTAAGTCAGGTGCCACACACAGCCCCCCTTAAACACATGCACACACTTTATATAAGCTCCCCCATGGGTGCACACAAGACTTTCCAGAACCCACAGACAACACAGAGGGCCCCCCCTGACATATCATCCTCAGAGGCACATCAAAAGTAAGCAAAACACATAATTACTGGCAATAATATAACGAGCTCTTGGAGATAAGCCACTTACCTGAGCCCACGGCCCCCCTGCCTCGCGTGCTTGGAGGGCACGAAGGAGGGGAACAGAGGAAAGGTAGAGCACCCCTCAATTAAGTAAGCTGTTCAGCCGACATGAACAAACAAATTTAGTAGATAATTAGTAGATAATTTTTCAGGTATGTCTGGCACAAGCCACAAAAGGCAGTGTTAAGGAGAATAGCAGGGAGGGTGTCAAAGGATGGATGCTTGTGGGATGTGCAAAATGCCCAGTGGCTCTGATAGACTCTTAACAATTAAAAACAAAGTGGACCAAATACAAACACCTTTACCCAAGCCCTCACCCTCCCACCCGCCCCCACTGAATTCCTCTGCCCTTCTATTTTTCTCCCTGTTTTTTTTTTCTTTCCTCGCCCGGTTTTCTTGTTCTCCAAGGAACCCTCGTTTTCTGTATGATGAGCTCCTGGGGGGCTTCAGTTTTTGGCAGGAGGCTTTGTCTCTCAAACAAGATAAAAAAAGGAGGAGAGAAAAAGAGTAGACGAACAAGGAGACTGAAAAACTTGAGAGCCCCGGGGGGCACCTCTCCCCACATTGTGAGGATTTGCCTAACAGCTTCACAAGAGGGTTTACATCTCTCTCTGAACACGAGGGGTATAATCACAGATCAAAACAAATTACCTATCTGTAGTCAGCAGAGGTGTCTGCCTGTCAAAAGCCCAGAGTTACATAAGATTTAAGTCAGTGCTAACTGAGCCTCTGATTCGGGGCACGGGGTGAATTCTTACTTTGAAGCGTTGATGTTGTGAAAGCCTAACGGAAAGACATCAACGCTACATACCACACAAACGGACTGTGAAGAACAAAGATTTGCTTTGATAATTACTCGCAATCCTCTAAAGTGACATTTGCGGGACTTTTGATTAACTTAAAGCCGTTGAATGAATACTTTCTGGCACTGAAGAGCGTGTGCCATGGTAGAAAATAGAAAGGTGTTCATTTTCTTCTAAAAAAAAGTGAAATAAGGGGGGTTGGGGGTGACAGAATTGCCTTCTTACAGATTGATATGATGAAATTCTTGACGGATTTTTAAACCTGTGCACACCACTGTTTGAGTCTGAGCAAACACAACTGAGTTCACAGATGCTTTTTTTTTTCTTTTGGTCTTCTTTCCCCACAAGACATCACCAGTTCTGTTTACTTAAAGTGGTGTGTGACACAATGTTAGCAGCAGTTTGCTGATGTAACCTTTATTGAGAGGATTTTTATTTCATTAATTTATTTTATTTATCTATATTTTTTTTTGCATTCTCTTAAGGGGAAAGCTAGAGGCGAGGGGAGAAAAAAAGTTGCAAAAAGCTGACTAGTCACAACCGCAGTTTCACAAATATATATGATAAAAGGTCTTGTGGGGCTCTCAGACCTCCTGGGAAACACATTAGTAGTAAATGATAGTTTCTGTCACAGTGCCTGTTAAAGAAAACATGGCTGATCATCCTATTAGGAGCTTGTGCCGCTTTTTATTTTTTGTTCATTTTGCTAGGAGTGTAATACATACCATATTTTTGCTCTATCTAGCACTGTCTAAACCTCTGCTGACACATAAGCACAATGTTTTATT
This sequence comes from Austrofundulus limnaeus, assembly GCF_001266775.1. Classification (NCBI taxonomy): domain Eukaryota; kingdom Metazoa; phylum Chordata; class Actinopteri; order Cyprinodontiformes; family Rivulidae; genus Austrofundulus; species Austrofundulus limnaeus. The sequence continues at coordinate 3,517,020 of NW_013952420.1, forward strand.
TATGTTTACTGGTGACTGCGGTGTGGAGGTTGGCTTTTAGTTCACACACGTTTTAAGGCCTTGGATAGAAGAAAGATGGTGCAGGAACACATTTCTTTTCTTAATAGTGTCAACAGAATTTTTTTATGACTACAACTTTTTCTCCTACATTTGGTGCAGTTTTAGAGGCAGTTCTTATCTTTTGTAGCTGTTTACCTCATACAGTATATTGTGATGCTGTTGAGGAAAAATACATTTATGCCACAAGTTACTGCAAAACACATGCAGTAATGAAACACGCTCAGACAAAAGTTTAATAAACAAGTAAACAAGCAAAACCCTACTTTGTCACATGACATGAGTCATGACACTCTGTGGAAATTGTGGAACTATCAAAGTTTGTTGTGAACTCAGTGAATGGTTGTTTCCAGGTTGGTGTCATCACTGGCTGAGGCAAGATGTGCTGCTGCTGTTTGCTGATGAATGCCTTTAGCAAAAAACAAAGGAATCTTTCTGACACACACACACGCACACACACACACACACACACACACACACACACACACACACACACNCACACACACACACACACACACACACACACACACACACACACACACACACACACACACACACACACACACACACACAAATCTAGTCCTGAGAATTCAGCTGACAACAGCGAGTCACCTTGAGGCATCCAGTGGAAGTTTTAGATGAGTTGTCTGATTTGAAATGTCTATATAAACACCGTCTTTGTGAGGATATCTAGGAGCATTGTTAAAGGATTACGGCCTTGTCTTTGATGTTCTAGAGAGTTGCTAATGCCTGTGTCACCTCCTAGTGCAAAGTAAAAGCAAGAGATTGTGAGGAATTTTCGCGACACATAGTTACACTGGGTGTGTCAACGTGGGACTTGTGTTTCTGGCAGTTTTGAGGACAAAAGTACCCAGCTATTATTGCTCAATTAGCAGATAATGGAGCCAGTTGACGTTTTCTTGTACAGGTGTTTCCATTGGGCGTGTTGTCAAACAAGTTCTGCATGTTTCAAATGCAAGTGTAGCTCCAAGTGTTTTAAAGAGATTCAAGTGCCACTTTGAGTCAGCAAAACCTTTTAAATAATTGTTTTTCTCTAAACAAAAATCTTACAAAATGTGGAACTTGATTGTTAACTTTTAATGCCGTGAAGTCCACGAGAAGCAAAGTTGATTAACTTGGCCGCAGATCAGTTTGCCATATTTCTAAGTTCTTAAAAGAAAGGGAAAGTAAAACTGCATTTGAGATGCTGTACAACATTACACCTTCAGGTTCGGAAATCCAATTCCTCCAAATCCCAGATTAGCGGATCACAGAATCTCAGGCGCTATAGTGAAAACAGCCACGTCTGCCGATGACTCAGTTATTGTTATAGAGCGGACTTGAATGAAAACCTCATTAGTTTTATCTTTGAGCTGGAATCGGGGGGTTGCTGTCTGGCGTGGGTTCCCAGCAGTCAAAACAGAAAACAAGAGCTCACTGTGTGCTCTTTGAGACATCAAGGTGTCTGATCTGAGTTGCTTTAGCTTGGAGGGAGAATGGCTTTACCGTCTCTGTGAAACTGATCCGTGAAGTGGATTAGGGATAGTTCTTCTTTCACACAGGACAACACAGCAAGAAGAGTTAGAATGAGGAGGTGAATGAAACTGTGTCTGTTTGAGAGGTAAGCCCTTATATACCATGTTCTCCAAAACCTTTGCTGTTGATGATGTTCTCCAGAGTGACTAAATGTCAAGAATACCTATAATGGACAGTATTTATAACAACCATGACATTAGCTTGGAAAAGATTCTTTTAGGCCACATCCACACACTCTGGATTTTTTTTTTTAAATCACAGATTTTCTGCCACATCTACACCTGTTGTCCACACGCAAATGGAAGTTTTGCAAAGAAAACATTTTTAAGAGCACTTCTTCAAGCAGAAATACACTCCATGACCCAAAAAATAAGTTGTCACCTGGATATAACTAAGCAAATAAGTACAAGGCCTCCTATTTGATAATTAAAATTACTGGCGGTTGTCGTTCAGCTAGCACCAAGTTATTTTACCCCAACTGGTGCAATGAATTGCTTCTCATTTCTTAAACAACCATGTCAAAAAGACACGTCCCGTGGTCGTGGAAAAGATGTCAGTCTGTTTGAGAAGGGTCAAATCATTTGCTAACTGGAAAAGAAAAGGCTTCAATTTGCCAAGGAGCGTAAAGATTGGACTCTGGAGAAATGAAAGAAGGTCATGTGGTCTGATGAATCCAGAACTACCCTGTTTCAAAGTGATGAACTCATCAGGGTAAGAAGAGAGGCAGGTGAAGTGATGCACCCATCATGACTAGTGCCTACTGTACAAGCCTGTGGAGGCAATGCCATGATATGGGGTTGTTGCAGTTAGTCAGGTCAGGCTGGTCAGCAACAGTCTGTGCTCAAAGAATGTCAGCTGACTACCAGAATATACTGAATGACCAGGTTATACCATCAATGAGTTTTTTCTTCCCTGATGGCATGGACATATTCCAAGATGACAGTGCCAGGATTCATCGGGATGGAATTATGAAATTGGTTCTAGTGGCATCAGGCATCATTTTCACACATGGATTGGCTCCACAGAGTCCACTGAGAATCTTTGGGATGTGCTGGAGAAGGTCAGACTCTACCATCATCAATGCAAGATCTTGGTGAAAAATTAATGCAACACTGGATGGAAATAAATCTTGTGACATTGTAGAAGCTTGTGTCATAATCAAAGATAAAGGTGGTTCAACAAAAAATATTAGAGTATGTAACTGAATTTTTTTGGTGACAACTTTTTATTTTGGCCAGGCAGTGTATTTAAAAAGAATGGACATTTTTCTGTGGACTGAGGATGCAGAGCTTTTCAGAAACAGTGACGTAATGCCTGTTTTATGAATGCCAAATATCACTTTCAGTCTTCAAAAACAACTTTAAAGCTATGTTTATCATTTTTTCTTTGTCACTTGATTCTTTATTGGGTTACCATCAAACTTAATTTTTGCAGTGTTCTATTTTCTCCAGACACTGAAAATTGGATCTTGGAATGACGGCAGACATTGTTCCAGTTGTTCCGGTTGCATCTCAGAAATCTAGTGAGGTTTTCTAATGGTTGTGTTCAGTAACTAGGCTAACTATGTTTAGTAATAAAAGTCAATATTAAATTTATACAGTATGAGTTAGTATGTACATTTAAAGACAACACACTTACTGATAACGATTGGAAAAGTATTTAAAACAAAGTAAAAAGTAAAAGTCAATATATCATAGAAAATGACTGGTAAAAATGTATTTCACTGACAAGAAAAGTACTGGCTGCAGACTGGGGTCCAGGGAGGAGCTTTGTACAAATAAATGGTTCTTTGTACCAGCAAGTGCTTAGGCATCTCCACATGGCTAGCACAGGAAGTTCAAGGATTTCTCAAACATGGATAAATGACCTAAAACAACACTCTGGGTATGTTTTTTTAAAAGAAGAAATGACATTATAACATGATATAAAAGTCAAAAAGTTGATTTTGCATAATACCNCAGTTTAGTGGAACCAGTTGACATACTGTAACTTGGATTTTTTGGGATGAGTTTTGGTCATATTTGAATTTGTAACATGTAAATAGGTGATACCTTTGACAGTAGTAAAATTATGTATTTTTATATTTTGAAAGTATAGTAGTCAAAGTTACGATGAAATAAAAACTTGTTAAAATTATGAATCCCCAACAAAAAATATCCTTAAGTACTGTAACAAAGTAAATGCACTTCGTTACAATATACCTCTGTGTGCGACTAGATCATCCATCCATCTCTTTCCTTTCCGGGTCACATGGAGCTGGTGCCTAGCTCCAGCAATCACAGTAAGAGTGAGTGGGTACATGCTGGACAGTCCATCCCAGGGCACAGGGAGACCATTAAGACAAACAACCATTCACATTCTCATTCACACCTAGGGACAATTTAAAGTTACTGTTTAACTCAGCATGCATGTTTTTAGCTGGTGAGAAGAAACCGGAGTACCCAAAGAAAACCATGTGTGCACTCCACCCAGAAAGGCCCGAGGCCGGGAGGTGATCTTGCGACCTTCTCGATGAAAGGTGACAGCTCTAACCACTGCACAGCTGTGACTAGATTACTGAGAGTCAAACAACATCTCTGCTGAAGTGTATAATCAGTGTGTTTTAATTTTAGTTTCTGTTGATAATTGTCTACGGTTGAAAACTCTATCACTGAGCCTACCGACAGCACAAGAGACAACTTGGATGCAAACAATAATCTCTTTATTTACCTTGCAGTCACCACTGACAAAACTTACAAGATATTTAAAGTGATCTGCTTTGGTCAAGATTTGACCATTGATGTAAATGTGATTTTTGATTGTGGTTCTCCCACACTCACACTGTTTTATTGGTGTTTATCCAAAGACCTATGTCACACCACTATGATCTTTGGATCCAGTATCCTGTATGGTGCAGATGGGCCTTACATTCAACTCCCTTTTTTTCCCAAAGTTACAAATAATGCTTTAATCTAAATTCTTTTTTTTCTATTGGCTTTTAACAATGTAAAACACATATAAAACACTTTTAAACCCATTTACTTTACTGGTATGTATTATGCAGTTGCAGAATAGTTACAACAATTTTGCCAGACTTTGGGAAATTCATAAACCTTCACTATTTTCTCACAATTGTGCCTTTAAATATTTTTAAATTTGAGTATGGCTTAATGTTGAGATTTTCCTCTATAGTTGGGGACCAGACTACACAGACATACACACTCTCACAGAGTTTGTCCTTGGCCTGGCAACTCTTTTTTTGGCAAGGTGGCAGTATGGCTCCATAACAAACGAGGAACACCCAAGCTGTGTCAATAAGCTCGGTGCCTTGGCAGTCGCCATCAGAAATGATCTTTTCTATGACTCTGGAGAGTTAATCATTAGTCAGGAATCAGAGAAATCCAGACACACACACTCATCACATGCGACTCAGGTTGAGTCTGACCTGACCGCAGTGACCTTGGACAATAAGTTACTGCAGTTAAAGAGCTCCAAGGCATCATTTTGACATTAGGCGGCAGAGGTCAGCCCATCTAAATTTTATTGCATATTTTAGCACTGAAACATTGTGTTTTCTGAGTTTTCAAAACTTTCAGATCATGTACATCAGGGTGAAAATAATAATAGCCCACAAAGTAATAATTTTAATGTGTTGTTAGCGTCTGGAACCAAAAAGGGCATAGCGAGATGATTTAGCAAACATGGTCAGTTTGCTAGAAGAACAATTTCTCTAACACTGTTCATCCTTGAAAAATTCTTATTTTATAGTCTTTTTTTAATGATATATTTTAATTTGCAGTGGTTTTCATCTTGAACCCCATTATTGTCGATAGCTAACTGTAGATGCAATGATTACTTTCTGAGAATCCACTGGCTCATGAGATATTTTACTAACAAGCAGGCTAAGTCTAACATAACAGTTATTACATAGGTTTTAAACATGAGTCTTGTGCAATCTGTGAGCATTTTAAGTATTTTATGAAAGTAACTCTTAACCACTACCACACTAAATGTTACCCTAATCTCTGTGAAACTGATTGACTTATAAACATTTTGTGTTAGCTAGGATAGATTAGGTGTGGCAGCCATCTTGAATTGGGTTGGTTTCAAAAAGTTAAACAGATCAACACATCACTTTCAGCTTTCAAAGACAAATTTAAAGCTAATTTTATAAAATTTCTTTCTCACTTGATTTGTCAACAGATCAGTTAAAAATGCACATCCAATTATGACTTTTGTTAAAATGTATTCAGAGGTTCGTGAGATATTTTGTTAAAGTGCAGACAAACAAAAACGCAGACTGATACAGGCATCAGGCATGTTTGCCCACCTCTCATGGTGGTGAGCTATAAAAGTGTATAGAACTGAATTAGAATTTGATATATTTTTTATTTGCATGTTACAAATAGAGAAAAATAAAACAAGAATTCTTCAACACTATGGAGCAACATTCCATGCAACAACGTGCTGATGTAATGAAAACAGTTGTTAAAAAAATGTCCAGCTTTTTAAAATGTGAAACAGCGACTCAAAACTCTTGTGTCGAGATTTAAGAATGTAGTAGCACAAACTGCGCTGTAATGTTTTCTGCTTCTCTTCACTACTGTATGTGCTTATAATCATAATGCACCACAAAAGCACAAGCATTTTTTTTTTATTTCCTACAAGTTACTTTGCTTTTTGATTAAATGAACTTGGCTATGTACAGATTTTCACAATTATTTAAATAAATAAATAAATAAATACTGCATGGTTGGATGTTTAAAAAAAAAGACAAACTTATTTTTTCCTAGCAGACCATTTTGGCTACAGGAAACAGAAATGAAATATCTACAGTTATTTTATTACAGTTGCTCAAATGCTGAGCTGCTTTTTTTAATATTTCTTAACAGAAAAATAATCTTTATCATACATACATTTTTCCTGGATAAGCCATTTGTTTTAAAAACCATTAGGTAACAGTAAAGTATAAACTTTATGAGATAAATTACACATGAAATGAACCATTCACTTGCTAAATTGACAAACATGTGGTATCTGTCACAGATAATAAATGATTTTATTTAATGAAGTGAAGCAATGCAGTGTTTAAACTAGCGCAATGCTGTTCTTGTCACAGTGAAACAAAACATTCAGTCAGTCAGATTTGCACATAGTGTATCCAGGCTCTGTTACATGAAACAATACCAAGTTCCAAATAAAATGGCAGCATGTCACAGGACTTTGCTTTAAAAGCTGAATAAATTGGTCTGAAACTAAATCGATAACCTGTCTTTCATATTTTCCTGCCTTTTTTTTTTGAGTAAAATTGCCAGCTGCAGGCGAGAAAAAATCCTGATAAATTTGATCTAATTTACTTTAGAGTTAGGAAAAAATCTTGATGTACAGCGCTTTGCAACTTTAATCTAATATACTGGATTATGATGCAGAACATTGCTAAATTACATTTTGCCTTGTCAAATTGGATTGTATAAGTAGTTTTACTACATTGATTTTTGTGATGCCAAATGCAGCCAAACTGTTCGTTTATGTTGCTGTTAGTGTGTAAAAATGCTGGATGTATTACATTTTCCAATTCATTTTTTTTCTGATTATGTTCGAAATGCTGCATATGTGCAGCTTTTATCTTTAGATATGCATACTTTTGAGGCACAGTTATAGAACAAAGCAAAATATTCATTTCTGCTAAATGAACCATGGTTACATACATGTAGTTAAACTGGCAAAAACTCTGAATCTAAATAGATGAAGTTGAAAGAAGCAAAAATAAATAAATTAATAAATTAATTAAATAAATAAATAAATAAAAAGTGTAGCTAAATATGTAAATTTGCTGAAATTAGCAACAACGCTTTGGCTATAAGCTAAATGTGACATTTGATTAGACAACAAGCAAGTATGCCAAAGTAAATTTCCAAGTGGCTAGTGTTTTGAAGGAACTGAATAGAATTTGGGTATTATTTTCATTTTTGTTTCTTGTGGTGTTTTAGTTTGTTTTTCTCCATTTTTTTTCCCCCCCAAATTGTTATTTCTGTTTCTGGCGTTTTCTCCTGCTCCTCCCTGCCACACCCATATTCACCTGTTTCCTGTTTCATCTAGCCCAGCTGTTTTTCATCTCATCAAGCTCCGTCTGTAGAATCTTTCTGTCTGTATTCACCCCTCAGTGGAGCATTGCACATTTTAATTGTCCTGTTTCCTCTGTGCCTCTTATCCCTGCGTGCCTCCAGGTGACTTATCCCTCATTTAAATATATTTTTTTGCTGCCTCATCAGCCTTTGTTTTGTAAAAAAAATAAAATAAAATTCAATAATCTTTTGTAGCTCCACATGTCAGTCTATGTTCCTGAGTCCAAACACCATATAACTGTGTCACATTGTGTGCAAAACCTTTTGTAAGTAATACAAATAAACATTTTGAAAAGTATAAAAGTCACAAATTTAAATTATAGAGCTTGATTTCGGATTCCATTGAACAATTTGATACATGTATTGATAAAATCGCATGTGAGGACAGAAGTACCAAAACAATGAATAAATGGACGAAACTGTAAGCAGGAAAACAAAAGTGTTTATGCTGACTCAGCATTCACACAATTAAAAACTGTAAAAAACGAAGGTGTAGAAAATTAGCTAATACACCCTAATTAGTGAAATAAAAAATCTTCAATTTTTTGCAGTTTTTTTAAATTAAAAGTAGTGGTGACAAGCAATTCCCTAAATCTATAGAATGACTGATTAATTAGAGGCTTTGGGATTCTGTTGCAAAACATCAGTAAACCAATCAGCAACGTCTTATGGAAGTTACATATTTATCGACGGGTGTGATTATCTATGCAGGAATACCTGTGGATAAATGCATTGTGTATGCTGACACACCTCAGGTAGAATGCCGTTGCGCTGAGGTGGAACAGAAACACACACAGCAATGGCACGATTGGGGTGCTGACACGTTCATTAGCACATAGGCAGATTTGACACAGCTGGAAGATGTAGCGAGGAGCTGCTGTCAAGGTCTTGGATTGCCGCAAGACTGGCACAAACTAAGGGCTGGATGCTCATCGCCGTGTCATAAGAGACCCGGTGCTGTCTCGTCTCCCTTTTTTAAAATATTTTATTTATTTTCCTTCCTCGTTGTGTTTGCCGCAACACACTGAGTGTCATGATTTGCATGAGTTTGACACCCCAATGTCTAGCTTCTTTGTCCTCTCTCCAACTTGTTTCCTCTCTGTCCGTCTCCCCCCCATCTCTTCCCCCCTCTGTTCATCTCAGTTGTGCCCCCCCCCCCGCCTTTTTTTTCTTTTTCTGTCCCTGTGCCTACCCTCTTTCTGCTGATGGTGGCGGTGCCATCTTTGCCAATTATGGCAGTCGAGCAGGTGGCTCCTCGCAGGTGGTAGAGGATTAATCCCTGTAAAGACTTCACTTCATTAGGAAATCCGTTTAATGTGGCCAGTTGATTGATAAATATCCCGGACCTCTCTCGGAGTCCCCAAATCACTGCCAAGTTTGTCTGTTATCTGCTAGGTTGACCCTGATGTCAGAGACAGCGAGGCGGGGATGTGGAAAGAAAATGAGTGTTTGTTGCATCTTTCTGAATGTTTTTTTTTTCAGGTGCACTGTTTGCTGACGGAGTCAGATTGTCTCACGGTTTTGCAAAAGATTGGGAGCTGTGCTTTTTTTTTCTTAAAGGAGAGACATGAAGTTAGTATGGGTGACATTTCTGGTCATGAAAAAAAAGTTTTTCTTGGGGTTTGACAAAAGGTTAGAAAAGGCAGAACACAATTTAAATGCTTTTAATTTTTTTCGACCACCTCTTTAGTAAATAAATACAACCTTTATTTGATTTCATTTCAAAGTAGCGCTTTGTCTATTACGGCATTTAGGGAGACGAATGTACAAACTTGCCCTCCCAGTCTCGGACCACCCACACTCGCCTTGCTCTGTCAGGCATCTGCGTTTAACTCGAGTATCTCGTTAACTCGCCCCCTCTATAATTTTCTATCTCGGTATTATCACAATTGCCTTGTGAGCCAGGAGGGGAGGGAGCCCCCCCGCGCGGGCTCGTGACTGTCTGTGTGCCACCAGCGGGTTTGCGGTCTGCTCGGATTTGTGAAACACTGACAGACAACCCCTTCATCAGGCCTGTCAAACACGGATGACAAATGTGTCTCCACATCCCCGAGATGCCTACAATATTTAAAGCCATGGGAGAATGGCGAAGACGACAGAGAATAGCCTCCTGGCAGGCGCAAAGTTCAAGCTGCGTCAGCCCGTATCATTCTCAAATCCTGAGAAGAGACTCTGAGCTGAACCTGATGGCATGTTGATTTAATGATTCTGGCAGAGCATATATGGTGTCTGTCTAAGGTTTCTACACGGTAGTGAAGTGAAAACCAAATATATTTTTTGAATTGTGACCTAATAATGGAATTTGGCTACGATGCTTTGTGTTAAATATAAATATCATTATTTAACACTTAGAATGAGTCTCAAATTGAAATGATGGCCTTGATTCTTTACCTTTAAACAAACAGGTGCATTTTACATATAATCAAACTATATTTGTGCAGCAGCAATGATGTGGTAAATTTGCACACACATACACACACATGCTCATATGACATGCACACAACTTTGATCCCTATCAGCACAAACAATAGCTCGGAGATACACTCTGGCTATCAGGCAATCAAACACACAGTCATTCTTCTTTTCCAGCTGCTACCAAGCATGTAACTATATTGCTTTGCTCGGTGCTCGGAGCCTTGTCAGAAGATGACAGAAGATCCCACCTTTTTCCTAGGGTGAGTGCTTTAATTACAGCACGGCTTCTAGCCTTACCACGTCTGTACAAGTGTCAGTCCAAAGTTCACCGTTCTCTGTGGCAAAGGATTCCTTTAAAAAAAATCTCATTGTTAGGCAACATAATATTGTTATACAAAATCCTTTGCATTTAAGGTCAACCCTCTCACCCTCCATTTTTCCTCTTTTCATTTAAAACAAGTCATGTGTGCTGTCATTACTCATTCACACTATCACATTTCTTTAAAAGTCCCGGGCATCGACGCTTTGATATCTAATATTTTAACTGCCAAAGTCATACGTCTTGCTGTCCAGTTGGAACAATGCGGAGGTAGGGAAAACAATGAGGTGGTGTTTTTGGGGGAGATAATTTAATGCACATGCGATGACCTGTAAGGATCGTAACACACCTGCATCTGGCTGCACTGAAAATCTCTGTATGTTTTCTTATTTTAATAATTCTGTGAGTATAACTATTTTTTTTCCATTTTTATGAGCTAATGTAGACATGTTTGATTATAAATGATTTACTGTCAACATTTTTTTATTATTGACATCTGCTATACAAGTGTGTCATATTTAACAAAAATAATACTCTCATTTTTTCAATGATGTTCAAATTTTAAGAATTATTGTTCACGTCTGGATGTGATTTCCCACTGACTGTTCTCTCCTTTTCCAACATCTTTGTTCGTACCTAAAGCTGCAGGTGGCAGCACAGACTTAAAGGACACGTGAGCCTTGATGACTTAAAAGAGACAAGCACAGACACACACCACTTAGCCCCTGTGAGCTTTCCACCATTCCCCAGAAGCACACTTTGACCTTTGGATATTTGTTACCCGCACAAAGTGACATTGGGAGTCAGCCATTGGCTTGTTGTTTAGCTTGACTGTCTCTGTTTTTTTAACGGGGTGTAATAATTAGCAAGCGCCCAGCCTGTGATTTTTAATGTTTCTAATTTAGCTTTGACAGAATCGGTGTTTGTGCTACGTGACCCCCCCTTTGCGCTTTTCCGACATGTTCTTGATGAGGGGCTTTACAAAGCCGAGGCGAGTTTTGATATTTTCGTCCACGCTCCGGTTAGGGACGGAGCACCACCGGAGAGGGACGGTGAGCTGTTCATGATTCCAAAACGGGGACAAGAGGTTGAACTATTTTGGCTGCGGGGAAGAATGGGCTTTTACACTGATTTACCAGACTTGGATGCTTGCATCTTATTATTTGGACTATTCTTTAACCTCTGCTCTTCAGCTGTGTGAAAGTGGGTGTTCATGACCCGTGTGGGCAACGTTTCCCAGGGATGTGAGGCGACAAAAGAATTTTAAAGTCATTTACGACGAGGGAGGGAGGTCTGCGTGAAATCATTCCATTGCATTTGCTCATGTTTGTAGACAAATTTAAAAACTGAAATTTGATTTTATTTTCCCTTACCTAAACAGACAAGCCGTGTTTTCTCATCCAGTTCTCACAAATTCAAATGATTTTAAAAAAAGTTTCAGTCCTGTTGCTGCATATCTTAACAATTCAACAGGAAACACCCAGAGTGCCACATTTCTGTCTGCTCTGCTGAATAAATACAAGATCAAATGTCTCAGGGCTGTACATTGTCATTCTGATAGAAATAATGTGATTCTTTACTGGTGCTGACCCCCAGATCTGGCAAAACTGTTAACCTTTTGGTTTTGAGGTTTTAAGGTGAGTGTCGCTCAATCCCTGAAACCCACCCCACCCGTGATTTTTACCTCTCAGGAGCTTGTGTAGTGTTAGGGTGCATAGTGGTAGCCCTCTCTATACTGTAGTGTGTGTGTGTGTGTGTGTGTGTGTGTGTGTGTGTGTGTGTGTGTG
>NW_013952420.1:3529414-3544721 GCF_001266775.1 Austrofundulus limnaeus
CACACACACACACACACACACACACACACACACACACACACACACACACACACGTCGATAGGCTGGCATACGCTTAACCATCCCTCTGTCTCTCACGTCGGCACTTTTTAAGTTTTATTTTGCTCACCCCAAAACACACACTTTTGAGCAGTTTAACGGTGTTCTTTAGCACGTCTTCTTTTTCTTTGTATAAAATCTCCTCTATGAGGTCAGAAAAGTACTGTATCTACTGGACAGCTAATAAAACAACAGCTTCTTCTGTGAGAAAATAAAAGCTAACTGCAAGAATAATCAGTTAACAATCTACAAAATTTACATTTCTCCCTCAAAAAATATAATAATAAATAAAAGTCCTTCACAAACTTAGCTTTTCATAAATGCCAATATTAAATTTTTGATACAAAAATTATTTATTTAACTATAATTTTACATTAAAAACATTCTAAATTCATTTACTCTGTAAACATTTTGGAAATAAAAAGAAAACATGACTGTAGGACAAGGTCAAAAATCATTTGCTTTCTTTCTAAAACACTTCGTTCCACTCCAATACAGCCAAAGGACACTCGTTAACTATTTTTTAACTATTTGGATTTGCATCGTGTGAACTAGTCAATCAGTAGAGCACATAAAATGTACAAATGTAACACCAAATTTCTGCTGTGAAAGTGCATTAGTGCTGGAGGCAAAGAGTAATTATTGTGCCGAACTGAAACACTTTGGTTCTGTTCCCGTTTACATATGAACACACACCAACACATGCTCAGTTACACATGCACTTCCTCTCTGCAAAGGTTGACTTGTCAGGTTGAGATGGCTTCATCCCACATCCATTACTTTTATGAGCTGCTTTTCACCTAAATGGCCTCTGCATATGCACTGTGGGACTTGTGTGTCCTGGGAGAGGGGACACGCGAGAACACGCACACACAAACACACTGAGATGGAGCGTCAAAGGCTGGCTGTGTAAGATTTACTGCTCGAGACCATCACCTGTGACTTAGCGACTCTGAAATTAGTCACAAATAGCATATTAGGGCAGCTAATCAGGCACGCCTGAGTACTTGGCTTTCTTTATGTGGTCATAAAGGCGAGAGTATATGGGCGCCCTCAGGCCTTGGGGTGAATGATCGTCCTGACCTCCAGTGAACCAAAAGCCACACACCGCTGGGGAGGGATGAGACGTGTAGGCAGGGGTACTCCCATAAAACCAGTCTGATACAGAGAGGGATGACTGGGCCGCCTCAGGAAGTGATTTTTTTTTTTTTTTTTTTTGTTGTTTTATTGTTGCTCTGTTTAACTCAAGGAAACCAGGTGATTAAACCACACATAAGGGGAGCTTACTAATTACACAAGGAAACACATTTTATTAATTGCCTAATCCTCTGAAACTAGATTTTTATGAGCTATAACATGAAATATTACAGACAGTTACATCAGAGTTTAAAAAATAAAACAAACTTGACTGAGATGCCTTAATGTTTTTAACATTTCAAGAATTATTCAAGATATTACAAGCATGAAAGAAACATGAATTTGGCATTGTTGTTGAATACCCCCATTTTGACAAGTACTTATACAAAATGTGCCTACTCAGGCCCAATAACATTTTTATGAGTGTTTATACTCATATAAAATGCCCAGAGATGATACTCAAGGTAACAGTAATCCTTTGAGTGGGTTACATTTTAAGTAAAAGGTTTGTCCTAAAACAACTCAAATCTCCAACATTATATGGAGATTCATGTATATGCTAATTTACAGACCTTTACACCTCTGTCAAATTTACTTTATATGGGTATTTATATAAAAGTTTAGGGTTATTTATACCATAACACTGCAGAGTTACAGAGCATTACCAGTTATGTTTTCGGTCAAACTCTTAGTAAACCTGGGTAGAAAAGCTCACTGACTTTATTTTTTCAATTAAAAAAGTTATTATTACTCATTACAACCATCACATTTTACTGGTAACACGTCACATGAGCTACTCCTGGTCATGAAATGAAGATCTGCACTGCCATCAATCTAAATAACCTCTAACTTAAAAGGAAATAACATCTAATACAAAAGTAACAAAGGAAATAACATCTAATACAAAAGTAACAACAAAGTAAATAATAATAAATTAGCTTTTGCATACATTTAAAAATATCAACACGCTTTTGAACCTTCTCTGCTCTGATTAGCTCAAGTGTTAAACATTTGAAACTGATAGTAATTTGAGTGAGTTTTAGAGCTGGTCAGATATTGATACAGACGACTCCACAGAAAATCACTTTAAACACTTGAACTATCCCTTTAGGTACTGCTGCACCACTCTGACTTCTGTCTCACAGAACCTTTTTATGAGCAAGTGGACTTTGTTGGACACGAAAAACTCTGACACTACCAAGAAACCTCAGCCGTTCATAAAATAGTAAAGCTATCTCTTGCTCTCTGACTCGAGTCTGTTGAATGAACAGGCGAGGGCACAGAGGTTAAGAAATGCATAAAAGAAATCATAGAAGAAGAGCTCAGAAATGGAGGGAGGACGGAGAGACTGTGGTGAGACAAGGGCAGGAAATCACCCTTGTATCTTACAGAATCTTTGTTCTCGGATGCAGCATTAGTATGTTTCCTTATCTGATGGATTGTTAGACAGTTAGATCCAATATGGGCATTCAGTAATGACTTAAATAGAGCTCAGATTTTTCTGCCCTTAATTGACTTCGTGTGGCCTCACTAAATAATAGTCTTTATTTGAAGTAACTCAGATAAAATGAGTCACTGTCTTCGCTGTCTTCGCCTGTCCTTTCTGTTCTGCCTCACTCCCCTCTCCTTTGTGAATTACCATTGAGGAGATGAATTTGAAATTTCAATCACTGAGTTGTTAAATATTGATGGGCTCTCTTAACGAGGTCTCGGCAAGGACGGGGGACTCAGCCCCTCAGTTTGGCCCGAGCTTCACTTGCAGCTCAGCCATCTAGGGGGATCCAGCCAGGTCAGGAGGTCACTGTACCCCGTCATAATCTTCTAACTTCTATGAGATTGTTTAATGTCCCACCAAAGCTATTCTCCCTAACATAAGCTCTTATCAAGCGTGGATTACCATATGCCAAAAGAAAAAAGTGTAAAAAAAAACTTGATAATTATGCGTTATGTAGAGCAGCCTTTATTCACTGTTTGAGATGTGTCAATTATAATGAGAGCACTGGTGTGTGATTTGGTATGATAATAGAAATCTTTAAGTAGGTCTCAGTGGACCTTGTGTGTGTGTCAGAACTGATCACTGCTGAAAGTAAAAAAAGTGCCTCCAGGCCACCGTAGAGCATGGCAGTTCTCAGATGGTTCAATACGCTGCACTATAAAAACAAAGATGAGACTGTTCTTATTGCAGCTGCCAGAACAAACTCATGGGAATCAATCTGATGTTATGTACATTATGTCTTACAAATGACGTCCAAACAAATACGATTTGTCTCAGATTGCTTGTTTATTTTCTTGTTGGGTTTGGCTTCAGATCGACAGTGAATTAAGTCGTTACAGTGGCCACTCTTCTGCTGTCTTCTGGGCTTTAAATACTCTCTGAATTTGATATTTATCTGGAGTGAATACATGTCAAGTATATTAATAAACCACGTGTACAGACATTTGTTTTAGAAGGATTTTTAAATGATTTTTTTACTAAAACAAAAACAACATAATTGCTAATGACTTCCTGTTAGTTCTTGTCCTGTAATGCTTCTGTGTTTGAATCACCTCACTTATTTATACTCAGTACTAACGCTGGGAACTGGGAGTCCCATATCTGTCATTGATGATAATGCAATCAAAAGCATTTTGAGGGTATCTCCATTCCTGCACTTAACCTCTTGGCAGTGGTTTGATCAAGACAGAATAAGCTTGTGACTTTTCAATTCCAGCCATAATTTGTTTCAATATTACATCCAGCAGACAGAGCAAGTGATGGAATTTTTCCCATCCAAGGCGGGGACTGCGGGAAAGCTGACGATGTCCCATAATAGGTTATCACCGACCATATCTTTTGCAAAATAGAAACCCAACACATGTACATCTGTGGCCTGGTGTCACAGCCCTAAATATACATCAGAAATGCATTAAATTTGCTGATTGCTATTCTTTTCCAACAGCGTGTCAAGCCCCAAATTTATTTTTGTTTCGTGGCTTTCTGATTACTTTGAATTGCCAGTAGTCACTCCTGACATTGACAGCTCCGAAGGAAGTGACAACATTAAATGTATTCGCTCTCCATGTGTGTACATGTGTGTGTGTGTGCGTATAGACAATGTACTTGTGTTTTCTCGTAGATTATCTGAGCTCCATTGGCAAAAGCCAAGACCTTTCATTTTGTATGTAATTTACTAGAACTTCATTTCACAGCAACAGTACTGCTGAAACACTGATAGGAAGTCTGGGACAACATTGCTTCTCAAAAAGAATGTAGATAATACAAAAGAAAAAAAACAGTGGATTGTCATGACTGATTTGTGTAAATATTTTATTTGGAGGGCATCAGTTAGTAGCGTTTCTAATATTTTTAGTAAAAACAGAAATTCAAATCTTTTAAAGTGGAGTTTTATGAAATGGATTTGAACGATTAAAATCTCAGCTGTTATAAATAGCACTTTAAATGGCCTCATTTTGGTTAAATAATCCAGTTTAGACCAGACTGGCTAGCTAGTTGTTAATACTTGCAAGGCCAAAACCATAATGAATTACCTTGAAACAGCTCCAGTCCCACGAAATCCATGTTAGTAAAACTTCCCTTTTATTACATGCAATTTTACATTGCATTTATTTTACACTAAATAGTTATTTACAGTTAATTTTTTGCAAGCACAATTAGCAGCAGCAGTAGCAAACTTTAACAAACAACCTGGTTTATTTCTGCCATGAATATCAAAATAAAATCTCTGTAATTGTTAATTTTCAATAATAGTGTTAAAATGTTTGTATGTTTTTGAGACTAGAGTTTTTTCAGTACTTGAGTATTCAGCTTTGCTTTTGGCCCAGCTAGTATTGGCAATTAGATAAGACTAGCCATGAGCTCATCAACCCAGTCAAAATTCTGCTTTATTTATTTTTTCCCCAATTCATTCAAAGAGCTATCCAAGACTCATTTTGAAGGATCTGAACTTTCTCGCCTTGTTAGGAAAATGGGCAATAACAGTTTGGAATCAGATCAGATATGTGACCCTTTATTTCTGTTGTGTGGTATACGGAGAGACAGACAAAAAGAGACAAAACTCTGAAGGAAGTGGCTTAATGAGAAGTCCATTTGAACGGAGGCATCAAGCTATTGAACTCTCTCGAGGCTGAGGAGTGAGCCCTTTCACATGTTACTGTCTATAAATTTCAGGCATTGACATAGTGCCCTATTTCATCAGGGGGCCGGTCTGACATGCCCTTCGGATTGATGTTCCACCGGCCCATTTGTCTGTTTTACACTCCTCGGTGTCTTTGTGGTCCGCTAGACCTGCACCTCTTCACCGTGATTGGGTATTGACAACAAATCAAAGGGGATAATATATGGTGATGTTTGCCAGTTTCCCAACAAGACAAGATAGTCGTATAGTCGGCCCAGCTGGTTTACATGTGTTCTCGGTGAATATCAGAGAGACTGCATATCGATTCCCCAGCGGACAAAGAGTCATTCTTCTTCTACTGGCCAATACCTACTTTAGTTAAAAGTGTGACAATAGAGAAGGCTCGGGGGCAGTGGATTCAGAATTAAGCCGTACTTGACATGCAGTGAAGGACCCCTTTTCTGTGTAGAAGGCTGTTCTTAACTTAAGTAATCGACTGCGATTGCAGTTATTGCTTAGCCTTCAGAATTCCTTTGCTTACGAGGTAATGTGTATATCAGAAAAGTTTGCTTTTCGCCCCTCAGGCCTACTCAGTAAATGAACATAACAGCAGGTCCTTTTCTCTGCCTCTCTGTCACAAACTCACAGTCTCACACACGCGCTCACCGAGCATCTTAGAAATGGGTTTTGTATTGATTTTTGTAACTACCCTGTTAGATGACGTTGTGCCTTAGCGTGTCATTTCTAGATGGCCCTGCCCCGAGCAGGTCATTGAGGTGCTAACTGTCATTTGGAGGGACAGAAAAGCAATCATAGCTTTTTCATTACTTACTGTTTTCCCTCCCTCCCCCCGCCACGTTTTCACTCTCTTTTTACCCCCAGTAGTGGGATCGCCTGACATATTATGGCTTCTGTGATTTAACTGCACTCTTAAATTAAGTGCTGGAATATCAAGCTGTAGCTTTAGAAAAATAAACTCTGTGTCAAGGGATCAAACACCCTGGAGGTCAAAGTCATGAACTTGTAGTGGCGCACTCATCAATTTCAAACTTGTATGGGCTTGTTCTGTTTTAGATACACAAGAGAGGAGAGGGTCGTAGTTTGATTAGGTTTGTGTTTGTGGTGTTTTCATTCTACTTCAAAATGCCACAATGGAATCCAAGCCAATTCAAAATTATTGTACAGAGATTAACAATTCTTTGGATATACAGTTTGAATGCATATTTAAAAAAATCACTAATGTATCAAATAAAAAGCTGCATTTTTTTAACAGCATATTTATAAGTTCTATTGATTCAAGGAATAAAAATGTATTTTAACTATGTAAATTCGGTCAAAGTTAGGTAAAAATCTTAACTGAAACTAATGTCAGTTCAGTCTTCCAGTATATTGTTAAAGAACTCAAAGTGAATGAGGTCAATGCGAGCCAAGTGAACCACATAATTAACTCATCATACATTTGCCTTGCTTGACATTGTGCTTATTTTACTACATTTTGGAAAAGAACAGACTCATACAGTGATATACAACAAGCCCTGCACATTCTCAAAAACCATGTAGGAAGTCAGCTTGTTTGTCTTTCAGTTTTTGGTCTTGATGTGTTTTGTAGTCTACAAATAGTCAGACCACTCCAGAACAAAGCAGTATTTCCTCTGGACCATCTTTGTCATCATTTTATCATGATTTCTTTTTCTTTTCTCTTTCTTTTTGTGGTTATAGAGAAAACATTTTAGCATGCGTTTCAAAACTGAAAATGGCTGGCAGTACATAAAATAATGTGAAAAACGTGCATTTTTTATGATCACATCATAAAATGTGATCACATTATTGCTACATGCAATGTCTGGCCACAAATAAATAAATAAATAAATAAATAAATAAATAAATAAATAAATAAAGTCCCATCAAGAAAAAAGTCACTCACTCTAATGTTTCATTAGACTGCCCTTCATGTTGGTTAAGGCCCACATTTCATATAGCATAGCATATAGCATTTAGTTTTGCATTCATTTTTCACCAACATCTTGCATTGATGATGGTAGAGTCTGACTGCTGTGCAAAGCCTTCTCCAGAACATCCCAGAGATTCTCAGTGGACTCTGTGATGGTCAATCCATTTGTGAAGATGATGTCTCATGCTCCCTGAACAACTCTTTCACAACTCCAGCCCCATGAATCCTGGCATTGTCATCTTGGAATATGGCCATACCATCACGGAAGAAGCAATCCATTGATGGAATAACCTGGTCATTCAGTTTATTCAGGTGTAGCAACTGCAGCAACCCCATAGTTTTAATGTACTGATATTTGTTATTGCAGTTCTAATGATTCATCTAAAGTATTCAAATACATTTCACAGGATTTTTGTTTCATGCACTAAGTTTAATGGAAAGTTGTTTTATTTTGCTTTTTATACTTAACAGCTTTAAAGGGATCCCTGTTTAGTTGTAACATTAGACTTTATTTAATAAACCTATATTTTAACTGTAAAATAGACTGTAAAAATACTGTAGACTGTTTAGTTTTGTAAATTTTTAAAATTATATTTTAACACGGATGGAAGCCATTTTATTCACACACAAA
Source organism: Austrofundulus limnaeus (assembly GCF_001266775.1). Classification (NCBI taxonomy): domain Eukaryota; kingdom Metazoa; phylum Chordata; class Actinopteri; order Cyprinodontiformes; family Rivulidae; genus Austrofundulus; species Austrofundulus limnaeus. Next base: position 3,537,306 of record NW_013952420.1, read on the forward strand.
GTATTCTGGGTAAATGATGGCATGGGTAGGTCCTCGGTGTGAGCGAGCTATATCCACCCTGAAGGTTAATCTTGGACAATATCTGATGATCGACTCTTTTAAATGAAACCAGAGAGCGTTGACAGAGAGATCAGTTTGCTTTGCGAATAATGGCAAAACTGACATCAAACATTCTACTGATCACTTATCCTGTAAAAGTAATGAAAAATAAAGCTATGCTGTTATTTGTGGTCTTTCCCTCATTTACTAGGGTTGTGGAGGTTTGGTGTCTACCTCTGTCTCCTTTCATCACATTTTTTTGCATATGCATATTTTTTCCTCAAAGGGAAGCACCCACCGTCAGAGTTTTAGATCATCTATATGAAAAAAGCCAAGTTGTAGTTTTTTAGTTTGTTTTTGAAATTAACATAACCATATTGATAGAATATAGAGGATAAGAAAATATGTGAGACACAATTCATTAACACTTATATGTTAGAAATCTCATCCACTATCCCTTCAAAACTTAGCTTGACATCTTTATAACACTATTAAAAGTCAGTTTCATTTTAAATTTTTTATTTAAATTTTATTAAATTTGGTCATAGGTCAATTACATGAAGATGAACATCCAGCAATTATTTTCTGCAAGTTTTATAAAAAGTTGTCTTGTGATGTATTAATATATAATATATAATCTGCTAACTGTCAGGGCTGGCTTCAACATTTACTGGCAATGCTTTCAAAACACCAAATTTTAATCAGTTTGAAGATGTTCACCTAATGATTACTTTCTGAATTTAAATTCTTCTTGTGACTACTTGCTCTCTCTTCCTGTTTTGTTGTATTTCTAATTCCACAAAAATCTGAGTGCCAATGAGGACTAACACTTAAAAAGGAATAAGAAATAAAAAAAGGACATAAGATATGTAGTTACTGCTGCAGAGCGCTAAGGGCTCTTGTTTGGTTTTAATCAATGAGCCTGTTCAAAGCCACAGCCTTGTGCAGACTCACATTTATTTATTGGGAACTTAATCACCTGGGCCACTTTGAATTCAGTGGAAGGAGAAATGAGGGTGATGTCACCACTTCCTAGGGTTACAGTAAGCGCTTGGGACGCAAGCCAGGGAAAATAATCACCGCTGACTGGTATGAGGCTCGTTCATTTACCTCAGCAAGAAAGTTCATTTACTCTGAGTGTAAACTAAAAGAGGCATTTACATTATTTATGATATGCGAGTCATAAAAAAAATTGCAAACACATGCACTTCTAGTTATAAATAAATATGTAAGCCATGGAACTCTGACAAATTTTTAGATTTTTTTTTAAATTTACAAACTGAAATTAATTTATGAAAGGAAAAGTTCACTAACTTCTTACTTCACTTTTTAATGCACCTTCACATCAACACTGCACTAATGACTTCAAATAATCTGTTATGATTCTTGTGTTTTGGTTATTTTTGGTTGTATTTTTCAGATTGTTTTTCATTGTTTGGTATTGTCTTATTTTCTCATTTCCTGTTTTCAGTTTCCTGTGCCATGTTTACCTCAGTCAGCTTCTTAGTATTTTTCCAGCCTGCCACACTCACCTGTCCTCAATTGTATTCACCCAGCTGTTTTGTACACCTGTTTGTATTTAAGGATCTTCTCTTCATCACTTCAGTGTCCGACCATTGCTTACCCATGTTTGTTTTCACCTCATGTTCCAAGTTTTGATTTTTTTTTGTTTTGTTACCTTGCCACCATGTTGGCTTTTTTCTTTATTAAAGTATTTTTTATTACTTTAAGTTTGGTCTGCCTGCATTTTGGGTTCTCCTCACCACCAAGTCATGACATAATGACAAAGTGCACAAGTGGAAGGAGCAGTGATGTAGCACTATAAATTTGGCTAATCATCTTCACCCTGACCAAACAAAATATTAATGTTGTTTAGTAAATAGCAGTAAGAAATTGTGACTAGATTTATATGGTTAAGCAACATTAATATCATATGCTCAATGTGACCTGAATACTCTCCATCAACTTATTAATTTAGACATCCTGGGGACCTGGACTGAAGATGCTCAAACTGTTGGATGGCTTCCAGAAGCTGGCAAAGCCTTACTGTTCATTTACCTACATCACATCATCAGTTCCTCATAAAAATAAATAAATAAATAAATAAAACACTAAATGTGTGTACATATATATTAATATCTATACACAAATATGATTGTATGAATGCTAAGTTTACTGAATGTGTCTCGACGCACACACATTTTTTCTTTTATCCTCACCAGGACTTTGCATTGACTTTCATTCATTTACCTGTCATTTTTATAGCCTAACCCTGACCCCTTCCACAAACCTAACCCCACCTGTACATGCCTGACCCAAAGCCTAACCAAATCCCTGACCCACAGTTTATCCCCCAGTGGTGACCAGGCTTTTGTCCCCATAAGGAACAGTGAGTCCTCACCAGGTTGTGTGTACCAAAAGAAATGGGCAAACATTGTCCCCACCAGGTAGCAAAAACGTGTACACATCCACACACAAACACGTAGGCTCTGAGAGGGCCATTTTGCCACCCTGCTTGTCCATCGCAGCACTTGGAAGATTGTGCGCTGTTCCTCTGAAGGTGTTATGGGCTGTTATCAGCAAGACCATTCCATGGATGGCTGCCCTAATTGAGAATAATGAGGGTCACATTGAACATATGGTCGCTGTTATGTCCCCTTTCCCCCTTTCTTTCCTCCTTCTCTCTCTGTCTTTCTGTCTCTCCCCAACTTGCCCAGACTAAAGGTTCAGTTAAACTTTGCCTCAGCAAAGATCTGCGCGGCCAGCAGAAAAAAACAAAAAACAAACATAAAGGACATTGTGAAAGTTGTTCCCTTTTCACTTTGACATGGTATTGTCTACAGACAATGAGAAGGGCAGTAAACAACCTGTCAGTGTTAGGTATAACACTAACCCTGCTGGGACAAACACTGGTGTGGATATACAAGCAAAAGGATTATTCTAAAATCAAGCCCCTTTGTTCTACATGTGGATATTTGTTCTACATCACCAAGGTCCCTTCTGTCATTGAAAGTTTAAGAACAGACGAGGCAGCACATTTCAACATTGCGCTCCTCGTAGACAGACACCAATGTGCTGATAGTTATTAAACTTGCATGCGTGAAATATAAAACAAAACACAGGATGGTATTTGACCTAATGTTGAAATGCATTCACTGCACTTTTGTAATGTTTACAAGACAAAGCTGCAGGAAGGACATGATTCAGGGTGGATTAGAATGAATGTCAGCTGGAGTCAGCAACTAAGTTTACTATTCTCAAAGTAGTTATGTGATATGGTTGGATTTCTTAATAAACCTTAGCAGCCTGTCACTGTCAGGTTGTGTATTTTGTCATTCAATATGACTCCACAGGAGTTATCTAGTAAAGTCTGACCAAGTTTTTTTGTTGAATGGCAAGATTCAGATCACTTTATCAATGTGGTCTCATGGTTAAATGGAAATATTGGAGCTATCTGTGGCAATAAAAATGTTGTGATTATGGTAAGATGATCCACGGAGACATACCATTTTCTTTTCTTCTACTTAAGAAAAAAAATACTTTAGGGGCTTCAATAATTGCAGCTTTGTTTTCCAAAAACTTGTCATCCATACTGCCAAATCTGTCAGTATGTGGTTGAAAAAAAACTGTAACTGTCAAAACGGCATACTTGCACATTAGCATCACTAAACTTAACAAAATAATTAGATTAATGCTTGCTAATGTTTAACACTACTCTGCCTGTTTATGTAACACATCCCTGTTCCAATATCATTCCCAGGAACTTACTTTGCATGAAATACTGTCCGTCTCTATTTACATAGGAAACATACTGATTGGATTTGGATGCGCTAGTAAAGTCACTTTATGAGCCTGCTGCCAAACTGTGAATTGATTTGCTGGCATCTCAGTTTCTTGTGTAATAACCTCAGGAGGTTGGATTTATGACTATCAGTGACCCGGTTGCATTGTCACTCTTCTGCTCAGGCTCTAGACGCAGACACCAGTCTCTGGTTTCATGTAGAGACAGGTGTAGCTTCAGCGTCTGATGATATGTGGAACACATGTGTGTACAATACAGACATGTGCATTTAAGTACTGACATGGTTGAATGTTTGGATGTATATCTGCTACAATGGCAGAGATGATATGTGAAGCATATGTGTGTATGAAATAAAAAGTGTATTTTCTCAGCGATGGAAAATAAATCTCTGGGTACATTGCCACACCTGATCGGTCCAACATATGTTTGATGTGAAGAAAACCCCAACATGTCATGAAGTATACATTTTTGAAAGTAAACTGTATACATGAGTGTAATTACATGTTCAGGTATTGATAGGAATACACTCAATCTAATGCACTGTTAAAGTTTGTATGACGCTAGATGTTACGCCACAGTTTTTTGGAGAGAAATGTGTGTCAAATCCCATTTTAATGCATTCACTCAGCACTCATATAATAAACCTCTAGTTCATATTCAGCTGCTATAATTTATGTCTTACTCTTAAAAGAAAATCATATAAATACAGGGCTCTCTATCACAGAGATGGACACAAGCCAAGCCATAAAACCTTTCTGTCATAAGATAGATGCAGCTACTCAATCCATAAAATATTGCTACTGTACATTAGAGCTGTATTGAGAAAATTTTGTCTTCATTTGTTTGACCGTTGAAATATAAATGTCCATACAGGCCCTGAAACCACTGTGGGAGCCAGCCCTTGACATTTCTCCACTTTGGAAACATAATGAAATCTGAATATTGCCTTGAATGAGCAGATGCCCGTAGGGAAATAATCCAAGGTCCCTGAATAGTCCCTAATTGAATTGTCTTTTACTAAATAGAGTTTCCTCTAATGCAGACTTTCATCTGAGAATATGACAGCCGGTGATGCTTCTCATATCTGCCTAAAAGAGCCCCCAGATCCAAGGACCTATTATCTGTATTACCCAACCCAATATGCCTGCCTAAACCCATTACCCTGAACCCATTGTGTATTTTTGTCACTACATCTTTGCTCAAAATCCAAATCAGGCCCATGATGGATGCTTAACAAGACTACACTTTTATCACATATTCTGCTGACCTTCACTATATTGCTTCGCAAGTTTGCCTCCAAAGATGGATGTGACAGAGCTGCTTTCCTAAACACAGGATCCAGGGTGAAGAGGGAAACTGTTTTAGTTTTTCCATGCTTGTAAGCCTTAACCTTCACTTGAACCCTCGCCATCTGTCAGAAGCTGTTTCTTTGAGGTAGAATGCTCATATTAGTCAAGTACTCGGTGTGCTGCAACTGGACATTTGTACAGATAGTTTGGTCAATTAGCCAAAGCTAAAAATAAATAAATGGCCACCTACTCTGAGGGTGAAAGGAACTTTTTTTCCGAGCAGGGTTTGACAAAGAACAGGTTGGATACCTGTGTTGTTGTTTCTGGATAAGGCACAGCACTTGTAAAAAGTTCATGAAAATGATAAATCTTTACACGCTGCAAGACCTCTTCCCTCAGCTCCACTTCACCCTTACACAAATCAAAACCATTCCAAAGGTGTAAATCACTTTGACCCACAAACTCCCTGAACAATATGTACCAAAGTGTAACGAATTGTAATTTCATTCCAAAGTAAGCATCTAGGTTCCACCAAACAGGAGGCTGCTTAATAAGTTTGAATTATGATGTCTGAGTTGCTCTTGTCACTGACGTTACACAACTGAGGTGTAAAATGAGCTACACAAACTTTTCAAGTAACTAATGTTCTTTTATCAACAGATGTGATAATGTTTGACATATTAAAACATAAACTTATTAGACAAGTGACAGACTATATTTGCTTTTTTACTTTTTGTTTTACCGATATGAACATGTCAATAAACATTTACAACACTCAACTACAGTAACATTTTAGTGTCTTGAAAGCTATATAGACAATTGCATTTCATCCACATTTCAGCAGGTTTCTCACAAAAGTGCATTCCATAAGTATCTCCACCTTAGTTAGCTTTGGAGAGCTTTCTCGTCTCTTTATCAGCAAGGACCTATGTCTTATCATGACTAATGCTGAAAATTCCCCCCAGAGATAAGTAAAGGAGCTTAGGATTACCCTCTTGACTGAACATTGGAAAAGAGAGGAAGAGATGGAGTATGCACTACATGTTTGTCCCAGTGTGCAAGTGTGTGTGTGTGTGTGTGTACATATGTGTCCAAAGACGACTGAAGAAGGGGAACTGAGAAGAGGAGAGGGTTCAGCTGGCTCTTGAGTATATTTTCCCAGTCTTCAGGCAACCTCACCATTAGTGTCAGACACTCAGATTATCCGACTAACGGAACGGGATAAGTGGATTGATGAGGTGCTTCCATGGTCTCTGACTGCTACAATGGAAACAGCCTCTACACTCCTGAAGCAGCTATTTTCCTCAAGGAAGAACAAAAATAATGAGCTACTTAACCAGACCATTCACCGCATTTCTGTCATATTACAGCTGGCTTGTTTGTTTATCCCGGACAGATCTATATTTCACATTTTTTAATTCAATTACTTTAATACAGACTAAAAGCCCTCAGCCTAATAACATGCCAATTACAATGAAGACCTACTTAAAATAAATATGAATATAATTCAGCAATTTATTGCTTTAAATACAGAAGAGGTCTGGGTCCCCTGACACCCATTGATTAATAATTGGTGGTGCAATCTTATAGAGCAATTAAGGAGAGCAATTTCACATCTTCACTTAGAAGTTACATTGCCATTTGTCAGAGAAAGCATGTGCTCCGTACCTCTCTAGATCCAGATCAACAAGTAAATCAAATAGATATTCCATGACATAATGTATGCCTATATTTAAGGCATTGGACGTTGCGATTGCAGAATTGATAGACCAATATAGTCCAGTGAAACTGTTTGTGGTGGGCCTTGTGATTACCTTGCAGCAATCTATTTGAAGCACTCTGCTTGATGATGCTTTCCATTTGCATTTCTTTGCAATTTGCATGAATATACTCTAAAAAGCCATATGGTAATGAATCCTCACATTCTCAATTTGTTAATGGAGCTGAGCTTTACCACTTGTTCAAATCTAGTAGCAAAACAGTTTTGTAAATATCGAGTGATTTATTTGGGGTTTAGATAAATTATTACAAGGAAGACAAAAGTAAAAATAATTGTTGTTGCTCCTGAAAAGTGACCTGTCTTTGGTAAAGGTTTGGTTACAATGGTGTAATGAATGAAATAAGCACAAAGGCTAAATGTGTAATAATTTTTGGTGGCCAGTGAATATCAAATTAAAGGTGTCCCCCAAGGATCTGTTTTTTGACCTATCCATTTTACAGTTACTGATGTGGATCAGACCATTTATTTTGCATGTTCACAACCTCTCTTTATACATACATATATAT
>NW_013952420.1:3546511-3553725 GCF_001266775.1 Austrofundulus limnaeus
GTGTGTGTGTGTGTGTGTGTGTGTGATTTGGTAAGCACACTGCTTGGAAAGTAATTGAATTTTCTTTCTTTCTTTTTCTTTTTTCTTTGTCTTGGATTCAGTTACAGTAGGATTTAAAATCCTTCACAAAAAAGGAAAATTTTAAACTTATTTTGTGGAAAACAAACACATGAAAATATTTTCAATATTTCATTGTGCTTTTGATACTAGTTTAATTGTTAGTTGCACTGTTTTGACTGTAACTATACAGTTGTGTTGTGTGCATATTTGAAACAGATTTCTTTTGAGAATGAGACTTTGTGTCTCAACAGTATCACCTGTGTAATTGAAGGTAAACATAAAATGATAAAGCTTGTGACCAGTATTACTCATCTTCTTTAGTTTTACAGGTTTCAATTTTTAGATAGTTGACAAAGGTATTTTTCTGCCTGTGATTATGAAAGTACACCTAACTCTAGTTGTGGTAAATTGTAAATTGACTGTACTTGTATAGTGCACACATATCAAACCCTTAGGACGTTTACCTGTATAATGAGCTTCAAAAAGCCATAATTTCCCCATGTAAATTCCATACAATCCATACAACTTGACATGTATGATGGTGCCTTTCTGTCCAGGATAGTCAAAGTTCTTTACAACACAATATGTGTCCACATTTACCCATCCACACACACACACACATTCAATCAGCACCTTACCATATGTCTAAAGTTAATTTGAATAAATCCTTCTATGGAGACTAACCAGTGTTTTAGATGGCATTCATACAATAATTGGAAAGACATCACAATCAAGGAGGGGTTTAATGTCTTACCCAGGGGCACTTCGACATGTAACTAAACAGTAGTGGTATCAAACCCCCAACTCTCTCATAACCACTTAGTCATGACCATTTTGTTTGAGGCGTCAATAAAAGCAGTATCCCTGTCTTGCATGTGCAACCACATTAAGTATAGCCTGTAACAAATTCCACTTGATGTTAAATTTTCACTAAAATCTGTTGTTTTAGAAAGGAGAAAAGTGTTCTGACTAGACCTCACATTGTTAAGCAGACTGTGCTTGCATTGGCAAGGATTTAGGAAATTTATGTCTCATAAATAAAATCCAGTCGTTCGGAAAAAATACGGTTGGCTGCCTTACACAGCAAGCATTATAAATACTGGAGTTAATCATTCCTCCACCAGAGTCTGTAGTTTGTTTAAGCTCTCCTCATTCACAGCATGTTAAAGATAGCAGCAATAACAATTTTATTGGCTCAAGAGTTAACAGCTCCCTTGTCCTCGAGCCATAGAGGATGAAGGAGACAAACTGAGGAAAAACTACCAAAGTGCAAATAAAAGTTAACCACTTACCTTTTATAAATACTAAACTTTTTATTTTTTATTTTTTTTATGCCTGTTGTGAAGTTGAAAATCTTTAAATGTGAGCAATTTTTCTCCACATGTTAACAGTAAACTAAACAATAAGCACTGCAAGCCTAAATTTATCTTGGAAAAACTCACTATAAGGGAGATTGGGCTTCATTAAATTACTCAAAAGAAGAGTTCATGGCCAAATGAGTGATTTAATAAGAGAAACAGACTTTGAGGTAAACATCACACATTTTAAAGAGGCTTTTAAAACACCATAAAATGTCTTTATAAATAAATAAAATGGCCATTTCCATTCAAAATTAAATATGTAAACCAGGTCCTGAGACTAGACACGATAATAGCTTCCAATATTTTATTATTAGTGCCCAAGCACTGTGAAACAGCAGTGGGCCATATTGTTTTTGACATGAATATTAGGGCCTGAGTGCTGTGAATCAGCAGAAGGTTCTGTTGTTTTTTTGACCTGATCAGTGTTGTATAAAGTACCTCCAAATGGTACTCAATTAAAAGTTCAAGTATCTTACCATAACATTTCTTGATAAAAGTTATTTTTTTCTAAGAACAGTACTTGGGTGAAATTCTTACATTTATTGTACTTAAGGATCAAAAGTAATTGTCTGATATAAAATGTACTAAAATAAAAAAAAAAAAAACAAACATGAAAAAAATGAGTAAAAATGAGTGGTCAGAATTTCCAAAACGAGACATATCCTTCCAAAAAATATTTTTCTTAAGGCCATAATGACTATAATATTTTAACATAATAATGTTGAAAACTTTAGGATGCACTCTACCTAGCCTGGTAAAAACCAGCCCCTTGTTCTTTGCACAGAGAGTCTGAACTCTCCGCTGTTGAAAAATGATTGCTTGCTGGAGGTGTGGTCTTTGTTAAAGCTTAAAACAATTGGATCTGATTTTACCCAATCGCTAACGTTTGGCCATGATGTAGTGCGCCAACTCGATTTCATGGATTGATGATCCATGAAGGCAGCTATGCTAAGAAGCTAACCAGAAATTGTGTGCACTGTAAACAACCATCCCCCCTACTGAGAAGAGAGGACTACCAAGCCAAATAAGATGGCTGTAAATGAGTCCTGTAGGCTTTGCGAGACAAATTTAAGAATCAAAATGGACTGAATGGCTTCATTCACTTCCACTGCTGCTATTGCTAAACTACAGGCAAACTAAAACAGTACAAAAAACTGACGTCATCATTCACAACTCCTCCTTTTGTTTGCTGTTTGGCCCAGTTGAAATCCTGCTGGAGAAATCCATGTCAATGGAAGAAAGTCCAAACGGAGCAGTGAAGGGAAATTGAAATTGAACGTAGGAAGGCAATGACCAGGCTCCCTACTTCAGCTGCATATACTGAAGATCTCTGCCACAGTCATCTTACAAGGCTACATTTGTCTGCTGTGTCCAGGTGGAGTGTGACATAATTTCTGAACACATTGTTGGGAGTAAAATCACTGTAAATCGTCCAAACTGCGCAATGTGTACATAATGGATAAGCATCCAGTCCTGAAGATGGCTACATGCAAATCTGGTGAATTGACCACTGCGCCACTTAGCAGCAATTTACATTTGTTTTATTGTGTTTGAAATAATCTTCCATTGAATCTTTCATAGCAGCTTCAAAATTGCAGTATAAAGTTTAGAACCTTTTATGGATATAGCATTTTTATGGCACAGCTATAGCAGCTTGGTGACGTTAAATGTGTCCCCAAAACACATAAATGCAATTTTCATAATGTTCTAGAGGGTTGAGCTTCTTGAAACTTAACAGATATTGTGATAACAGAACTTGTGCAGTGATTGGGAGACGCAAAGACCCAGATGTGTTTGTTACAAATTTGCTCTCTAGCATCCTCTAAACATAAGCCCCTCTTATTATTTTAACATATGACATTCGGTAAATGCACTGGTTCAGGTTCGACAAAAAAAGTCTCTAATTGCCACCATATTTTAAAACCTACAGAAAGTAGAAAAATTATTATTATTATTATTATTATTATTATTATTATTATTATTATTATTATTATTATTATTATTATTATTATTATTACTACAATATTTATTGTGGATACAGACACAAAGACCAATATATTTAACCACTTCCTGTGCTCCCAGCCTGGCAGCAGTAAATGGAACCCTCTTGTTCCTTTGACCTTGTGCTTTGACCTGATAGGCTCAGCTGTTAAACCCAACACCCGCTGGATATCACACAAATCCTTAACAACCTTCCCAAGGCTGCGAGAGGAAAATGATCACGCACATCATCATAATTCTGATTTCATCATTTGGAGCTGTTTTGTGGTTTAGCAGGTGGAAGCGGGATGTCTGACCTTGTTTAATCCCATAAATCTAATCTAATCATCCATCATCGAGTCAATTATTTGTCATTTGTGTTGTGATCAACTGCTTCAGGGGATGTGTTGTGTTCTAGGGTTTTCCAACAGTCAATCTCGGTTTTCTCTTTAGGGACCAAAGCCATTGCCCTCAGCCTACAGGAGACACTCTTTGTTCAACAAGAACAGAAGACCAAGAAGTGCAGTCGTAATAAAACTGGAAATTATAATAAAAATAATAATAATGAATATTTACCACTTGTTCCAAAAAAGTTGCTCACTGAGATTATATTTTTGGGTAAAATTACACAGATTAAATTGATCATCTTTGTTTTATGAAAATAAAGAGTACAGCTATGAAAAAAGTTCATTTTCTATTTCTTGCAAAAACATGTCTCAGTGTTTTACTGACGTGACAGAGAAGAGCTATTTTGCAGCAGTTTGCAGGATGGTGGGAAACGAGGCATTAGGGAAGGAATATAAACTGAATTGGGCTATTGCTCAGGTGTACGATAGGGTAAGTTATACAAATGCTGAAGCTGAGTTCAGTTTTCGTCTTTTAATTCCCCCTTTATCTTTGTTCTTCCGCAGACTGCCTCTCAGCTTCCAGTCTGTCACAGTGAAGGGGCATAATAGGCCTGAGAAGATCAACCCATCTAAAGAGGGATTTGGCCCCTTTCACCTCTGAGAAATCCAGGGTGTGGGGGCGGTGGGGGTTGGAGTTGTAAGATTTATAAATGTGCAGAGGTGCACCTCTTCAAGAAGTGTTAATATTCCTACCTGCTCTTGTCTGGAAAATCTTATCAAAATGTGAAAGTAAAAAAAAAAATAAAACATATCCAGTCTTTTCTATTTAAAACGAGGACTCTAATGAAAACGTCTATACAACAAATGAGAAATAATATGCAGACTCAACAGTAAGCCTTGTTTGGGTAACATTGTATGGCCTCTTATTAGATTACTCTTAATGAATGTTTTATTGAATATTTTGTCAATCCAATCAGACGGGTTATGATAAACTCTTTTAGAATAAAATTGGTCCCCTATTCTTTTTTGGTGCGGTGAAATCCATAAAGCCAATAGAAAAGCTAAAGGCTTGAGAGCCTTAAAAACATTACTCGAATCAGATTGTAGCCCAGCACCTACATGCAGAATGGTGTTATGTTATAAGGGATTGATCAGTGTGTGTCGCTTGAAATAATTAGCAATGATTTTTGAGTGCATGAATTTATGTTTGAACGAATTTTCTGGCTAGCTTGAGTCTGTTTTGTTTGCCGTAGTTTTAAATTGACAGTGCAAACTTTAAAAGTGCTTACCAGACAGATTGATAATTTATAGAACTTTAAATCTGTGTCTACTTTTCAATGCAATGAGTGAGATTTAAATTTCACATGCTGGACATGCAGTTTGACGAAACAAACCATCCCTTTTAACTTTGTTCACAAATACCCATCTCTGCTTTAGATAAAGACTAAAAATGTAATGCATACTCATTAGTTTAGCAAATCATTCCTGTACCCTAGAATTCCATCCACACAGTAATTCGAGAATTTACAAAATCTTGCCTAAATTGGAGTAGCGCCCCACATATACAAGTGATGTATGTTTTTATGAGTGTTTATTTGATTAAAGCAGAAGTGGCTAATCAGTATATACTAATTACCAGAAGGTTCTTTCATGATCTGCTCAAAGATGTTAGAAAATGAGGTCCCTTGCCATTTGCTGGGATTTTTCAAGGCAAAGGACAAACACTAATAAGGCCTGTCCTTTTCTAACAGAAGTATATGTAAACACACTCACCAGATCTGAACTAGGTATAAAAGCTCTTTGGTGATAGTTTGCTATCAACATGATTCTAAATGAAACATGAACATTTTTTACAAGCAGAAATCTCATGTTTTGACACCTATTTGCTACATCAACAACATAGCCAACGCTTTGACTGAGCAGTGCACATATGCCTAAATAACTATGATCGCCCTGTGTCCTATGCAATAAACTGGGAAATGCATTTATGAAATAAGCTCTGATTTGTTGGATGGATTTGGCAGATAGCCAAAGGCAACAAGGCAACATGAAGCTAAGGTTGTAATGTTGTTTACCAGGACTCAATCAAATAAGAAATGACAAACCATGCTGTCCGATTCTAAAAAATTACACTGAACATTACTGGTTAAATTGCTTTTATTCTTTGTTCCTCCTTTGTTGTTGGGACATTTCTTGGCATGCTGGTGATAAGTGGACACAGCAAAGTGGTTGCTGATGGCCCAAAGCGGAGTTGGTTTTGTTGACAAGTTGAAACTGAACAAGGAAAAGAAGCTGAGGAGATGAGATTCTGCCAGAATTAGTGGCAGAATTGTGCAGGTATGGAAATGATTCCCAAAATTGTTTATGTCAAAATGGATACGTTTGTCCTTTTTTTTTTTCTCAGAGCGCTGTGAAAACATGTTGTGTTTTTGAACAGCTAACTGGTTTATGGGATACAATGTGAAGAACATGAGATTTAGCCCTGGCGCTAACATAGTATCAGCTGGGCTTTAGTACAAGCAACAATAGCGGGGCATCCACAATATCAAATTTTAGAATCAAGGGTTTATGAGCAAAGCTTTAGCAGGACAAGAGGACCTCGGGGCCTTATAGCCTGAAGAAAGGCAATTACTTGTGTAGGTATTATTGTGTGATGGATTCTATTTGTTGGTGACCTGAAAAACATGGAGTACAATATAGCATGTCTGTGGAAGCTAGTGGATATACTGGTCAGGGGGTGCTTTTTTGTCTGAATTTTATGTAATCTGAGTGCACTTTGGAGGAAAAATGAAGAAGCAGGAGCTAAAAGAGGTCTACGAGAGAACCAAAAAAGAATGATTTGAAATGTGAAGGCATTTAAAGTGAGACACCATTTTTCAGGTTGACTTTTTCACCTGAAGACATATTCTAGTATATTGTGTGGATTCTTGTAGCTATTATTGCTCTGAACTGCTGCCTCTGTTAGTCAGTCCTTGCGCTGGTTGAATAAAGTTTTAAATAAATACACTGAAATCTCCATATTCTTTAAAAGCAACATGGAAATGTGACTAATGTAAAAACAAGACACAGACTTGATTTAAGCCCCAAGCAAATGATGAACCTATATTTATTTTACAATATAGAAGTACTGTGACTTTAGTGGTGCGGATATTTTGAAGTAGAATTATGTAAAAGATTATGAACAAATCATATCTTATTTGTTGTCATTTTTAACAACCTCAGTTTGGACAAATGTCATTTAAATTTGACCAGGTTAACAGGTTCATGGTTGGTCAGAGAAGGGTCAAGTCCTGAGTGCTGCCATATTAAAACAACCTATCCAGTCTCATACATTTTACAGCCATTTATGCTAATATATCTGTAATGCTAATATATTATGTCTCAAACATTATTTTTTTAATGCCAGTGTTACCAAATGTGAACCAGTATTCGTTGGGAATCTATATTTTAGCCCTATATATATATA
>NW_013952420.1:3553753-3559589 GCF_001266775.1 Austrofundulus limnaeus
ACACACACACACACACACACACACACACACACACACACACACACACACACAGGAAAAACCCACACAAACTTGCCAGATGCTTAGAGCATGCAGCGAAGAAAAGACCCACCCATGAGGTGAGCCGGAGGTTAGCTCTCCTTCAGACACTGACTGTCAGTGTTAAACACACACACACACACACACACACACACACACACACACACACACGGTAGATGCGGCAAGCTAAGCTATAAAAAAACAGGTAAAAACACCAACTTTTCCAACAAAGTCTGCTTGCTCTCCAAGTCTGTCGAAGACCTCAGCTCTCCAGCCAACCTTTCAACTGTTTATTCCTGCGATTTCTGAAGTCGGATGTGTCAAAATTTGCTCTAGGAACATCTTTTTCTGTTACAGTATCAACACTGACTCTATTAACAGTAAACTCTGGTCCGACTGTCCAATCATTTGAGAGACAGGCAGACAAATAAAGGTCCCCATTCATTGAATAGGTTTGTGGAAGAGTCGTGCTATTAATCATCTTTTTAAACATATAAATTATTTTATAATTTCTTATATTAAGTAAATTTTATTGTGAAAGCATAATGCCTGTATAATGTTTGGTATAGATAGGATATGAAGAGTGCCAATTGCTGTTTTGTTTTGTTTTTTTTTTTTTTTTCCTTTTCAAATTTGGAGATTGTTCAAGCTTAAGTTGTTGTTTGTTTGTAGCCTTATTTTTACTTTGAACATGGAGCAGACAAGAGAAGGTGTTTTCTTCTTTCTGCACACTTTTCACTGCGTTTTATAAACTTAGTTTTTTTTTAATGGACTTCTTTTAATTTGTTACTTTTTAATGAATTAAATGAATAAATAAATACAAACATTAAATATTTAATAGGCAAGATACAACTTCTGAAACGTGTCCAAAAGAATCCTCTCCATACCTGTTTTTCTTTTCAGGTCACTGAGGTGTCATTGTGCCCATGTCCAGCAGTCACAGTGTGAAAGGCCGGTCCATCACAGGGCCCCATAGAGACAAACGAACAAACAACCATTGACTCTCTCACTCTCACCTATAGGGACAATTTAATCACCAATTAGCCTAACATTCATGTTGTTGGTTTGTGGGTGGTATCCAGAGAAAATCCACTAAATAAATAAATAAATAAATAAATAAATAAATAAATAAATAAATAAATAAATAAATAAATAAATAAAACCCGTGTTTGTTAGTCTGGAGTATAAAACACAATTAGATGCACATAACTAAAGTATGACTAGATGGATTGCACCCGTGGTAAAAATAATTACATTTTCACAGTTTTTACTCAGTTTTAAGTTTTATTGTCTAAATAAATATATACGTTCCCCTCCAACTACTTCCTTTTTCGGGGGTCGCCCCTGCTAACAAAATTTCATGAAAAATTTGGCAAATGCTTTTTTCTTTTTTTTTTTTTTTGCTTCCTGATGCAACCTGGGCTCAAACCTGCAGCTTCATGATTACAATACCACAGCACTGACCACTAAAGCAGCCCCCCAAATAAAAATAAATAACACTTACAGGATCCATTATATGGAGACATATGACCTAGAAAATTCAGTATGCGCTACTTGTTTAATAATGTTTCAGGAAGTTCAGTGTGTAGATGTGAAGCAGATGGAGGTGGTGCGAAAGCCGAGCAACAGCTGAAACAAACGAGAGACATCTTGCCAGGGAGCTGCTGTCACTTTTCAACACACCAGATCAGGCAAGACAAGGGCAGCCCCACTGGGGGGCCTAACGTGCACTCCTCTCTTGAACCATTCATTTCTTTTCTTCACAAAGCAGAGAGCTGGTTTCTGTCATGCAGATGGCTGTTTATTTCCATGAAGTATGCTGCTGAAGTAGTTAGGAACTAAACATATGAATAATTGCATAGTTTGTTTCTTTAACCTGAGACTGATGAAATCACCTTCACTATCATTCCCATGAAGTGTCATAGATGTATGGTTTTGTTGTCACACAGCTTCATTCTCCCCAGCTACACAAGTCCAGTCTCCTATCAGTTTAATATGTGAGAAATTCCAAGAACAATTCAAGTTTTGTGTCTTGATACATTAGTGTTCTATGTTCTTTTGTTTCTGCGCAAACGTAAATTATAAGACAGAATTTTAGCAGTACAGTTTGTCAAACAAAAGGGGTGAATTTAAATTATTGTATAATTGGAGACATAGACAAGGAATGGGTGGCAAACCAGGACACCTTGGTTTGTCTGTCATTTGTTTGACATTGTTTTGTTCAAATTTTACTTTCATGTTTCCAGCTGTTGATTGGATTTTCTCAGTTGAAGGGATTTAGCATTCTTTGGACAATGCTTGCACTAAAATGTTTAAATCTAAAGTGGAGTTTTTAAGGGGCTTAATGCAAAACCCACATTTATAGCCATTAAATACATTTTGTTGTGAACTTTGATTCTCTATGAGTGCAGAAATAGTTTAATTTAGTCTCTTCCTGTACTGCAAATATATCTTTATAATCTATTTGGGTCATATTTTTTAACCTGTTCAACTTTCTCTATTCTCTACGATGTTTTCTGAACGGTTACAAAATTTGCACTTAGCAACTTTGGTCGTCTTCACTTTCCCCTGGCTCTGGGTCAGACTCTGGCTCCAACATATAAGGGATAGCAGAGGTCTATAAAGTACTTGAGAATAATTACTAAGTAAAAGCAAAATTACATGAACAGAAAATGACTTTGGTAAAAAGTAATTTCACTGATGAGAAAACTACTCAAGTAAAAGTCATAAAACTGTAAAAGTCATAAAACTGTTCACAAAAATTGGGAAATTGAAAGTAAAAGTAAAAGCAAAAGTACTTTTACACACTCTCTAAGAAATAAAATGTTGAATTTGCTGAACTAAACTGGTTCCACTAAGCCAGGTTGAGTAAATTGAGCAATATCTGTATATTTGCTCAATTTACTCAACTAGGCTTAGAGGAGGCAGTTGACATGACTTTGTTGAGTAAATTCAACACTTATTTTTTAGAGTGCAGAAACATATTTTTTCATGATAAGTTCAAACATATTTAATTTTGTAATGTGTTAAATTTTAAAGTAAATAAGTAAAATTATAATTTCTAGTTTTAAAATGTATTGAAATAAAAGTAAAAGTAGCTGTTTAAAAGTTATTCATAAGATTACAAATCCTCAAAAAAAAAACTACTTAAGTACAGTAAAAAAAGTACAAAGCAAATGTACTTAGTTACTACAAACCTCTGCTGGATAAACAAGTCTTCCATTGTTGCCATATTTTAATGAAACCGTGAATAAAATGCTCCTATGCTGCTATATAGTTGTAAACTCCTCTATCAAACTAGAATAAACTGGTCGAAAAGCTGGAGGGGGGCAGGTGTGAAGCGCATCCTTTGGATTTAAAGACACAGTCTTAAAATGAGCTGCTTCAGACACACCTCAGAAAACAGGTGGAAGAGGGGCTTGTAAACCACAAGTAGGAGTTCAGACCAAAACATTACAGTTCCATTTTATATAGACCCCAACTGAATGATTTAAATGTGAAAAAAAAAAAGATTTAAAAGCATGATATGTCCACTTTAAAGCATTTTATGAATCATTTGAGTAGTACAGCAAAACCACTTTAAAACCTGTATTTCTCATTTTTAATATGTAATAAATGCATACATAATAAACAAATACAACATTTTGTTGTTGTTTAACCTTTTGGCTTTTTTTTGTAAAATGCTTGTTTGGATGTTAATGACTGATTGTTTAATGCTGATGCAGGTTTAATTAATTAAAGTTCAACAAATGTAACATAAAGCTAAAGAAAAAAAATAGTTAATTTTTTTATTCTGTTACAAACACCTTCCTAATGTTATTTATTTATCCATCATCTTTCTCAGTGGTTCCCAAACTTTTTATCTTCTGACCCACAAAATATCCACGGCAGAAACTTGTGACCCCAAATATTACTGGTCTGAGTACACAAACTTTGTTAACAGCCCTAAAAACACAAGGTTTTTGACAATCTAAACAGCTTGTACACAAATATAAATACTTATTTATATTTATTTTGTGTTTTTGTAATCGTTATAGGGAAAATATTACATCAGCAATTATTTTATTACCCTTTAAAWTGATTTCTGGAGATTATCCAAGGTGCTTCATRACCCATAATTGGGTCCCAAGNCCAACTTTGGGAACCAAAGTKCAGTGGTTCCCAAACWTTTCAGCTTTTGACCCACAAAATAACAGTAGCAGAGACCTGTGCCCCCAACTATTTTTGAATGATAAACATTTGTATCAGGTCAACTAAACATGGACCTAGTAACAATATTTTTACACTGCATTTGTCCATTTTAAATACACTAACCTCACTCCTTTGTAACAACTAAGACAAAAATGTAATTAATTCAGAAAATATTCTCAGGACCCCACCTTGATGTTTCAGGACCCCACTTTGGTCCCGACTCCAACTTTGGGAAACACTTATCTACTGTATCTTGCTGATTAACATGTCCCATTTCATCTGTGGATGTAAAAAGCAAAGGAGGACTGGCAAACAGAAAAATACAAGTGTGGTGACAAAATTATTGCATTTCAAAACATTTTTAAAAATGTCTAATTTATATAAAAAAACAGGGAAAACAACAAAATCATTCATAGCCAATGAAGCACATTTTGTTTTTTGTTTTTTTTCTCACCTGTATATATCTCTGGGATTTTAAATCTGTGCCTCTTTTCACAATTTATCACAAAGCCAGACAGTGTTGTACAGTTTTTCCTAATCTCCAACTGTCTGGAGAATTCTGCTAGAGCCGACAAGTACATTCTTCACTCTGTCACATGTTTTACACCACCTCTTCCCTGACCAGTCGATCCGGTCTCATCCAAGGCCATCTCTGTCATTGTACACTATATGTAATATGTCCCAGCAGAGCACCTGGGGAACTGGCACTGCTAACACCTGGGACACACATACACACAGACAGTTCTGCAGGTCCTGTAGGATAGAATAACACCCTGTGGAGCTGCCTCGATACCACCTGGGTCCCCTCCCCCTCCCGCCTCTATTCCCCTTTTTCTCTGCACCATCCCTCTGCAGCATGGCCATGTCACTGCCAATCAGGCCCTGCTGTCACCGCACTGGGGTGCGGCGTGTATGTAAGGCAATTGCACCGCCTCACCCCTGCAGTGGACACAGAGAGGCAGAGTGATGGAGGCTGCCACCTAACCGCCTCTAATAGCACCTGACACAGCGTTACACGCAACTACAATCTCCGTGCCGCCCAGCTGAGTTTGGGTTAGGACAGGACAGAAGAGGCGGGGGGGATGAGGGAGGTTTGGGTGGGGCATATGTGCCTGAGGAAAGATGAGATCAAAAATGAGACCAGTAGACATCAAGACGGAGCACATAATTTACAAGACAGGGGCAGTTTTAGTGCTTCACATTGTTTTATTAAGAAAAAAATAAGCAAAATAAAGAAAAGTGTAATCAACATTGCATTTACGGTATGTGAAGTTGTTAATTTAGCTCTAATTATACTTTTTCTTTTTCTTATTCAATAAATCATCATTAGATGAATAACTCTTGCTCAGTCCTATCAGCTGTATCACACTTCAAATGCTATTTCACAACATAACTAAAGTTTCTGGGATGTTTTTTAACCCCCAAAACCATTTGTCTTGTGCACTTCAAACAAGGGTGGGTGCAGTCTTTAAGTGAGGATGACCCAGTCCGTCTGTCTTCCTATGCCAACTGACACTGTTCATGACCCCCGAGCAGATGTTCCTTGTAATAATCTGCAGTTGAGAGAGCCATGCACGCCAGGTGGAGATCCCGGGGTCCACTCTCAACC
>NW_013952420.1:3560062-3561519 GCF_001266775.1 Austrofundulus limnaeus
AGAGAGAGAGAGAGAGAGAGAGAGAGAGAGAGAGAGAGAGAGAGAGAGACTGGGGGACTGGAGCCGCCTGAACCAAAGTCCCCTAAGCAAGGGCACAGCTCCTGTTACCACCTGCTAATGGAGTGGAGCTATTTCAGTAGCATTGATTGACTGCTTTCTTCCTCTGAGTGAGCAACTTTCTCATATCTGGGGGAAAATGGATCATAAGCACCCCGGCAGACCAGAGCAGGCTGGCAGAGAGGAGAGGATGATGTTGGTGGCACAAATACCACAATGTCTTCCCCCTCATCCTCTACTTTTTTTTTTTCATGTGACTGTCTGGTTGGATGGTGTGGATGGGTTTGAAGGTGTAGGGACGCAGATATGAAATTCCTCTTCAGACCTTTAGGGGGTGCAGTCATTCCACCTTGAAACAGATCAACCCCCCCCCCCCCCCCCCCCCATTTCTCTCTGCTTGGACAGAACTGTCAAATGCAAATCCTTCCTGGATGATTGTTTTCATTGTGGGAAGAAGGGGGGTAAGCCTGAGGTAACTTTGACAGATTTCCTGAATAAGAAATGGGACAGGACATGAGAATTTATCTGACAGGTATACACGGCTGATTTGATACCAGTGTGGAGGTGGATTAGCAGGTCACAGCCACTTTTGGTACCAAATTAATGATGGGTACTAATTAATTTGACAGGGTGGGATGGATAAGGGCAACATCACGCACTAGTGATGAAAGGATGGCCTCTGCCTCAATTAGTTTCTCTCAACAAAGAGCAGGTAGCTGACACTCATGATTTGGGGGGTGTTTAACAACAAATCAATCCAGCTATTCTTAATATTTTTTTTTAATATTTTTCCATGGTGTTATTCTTGAAAACAAACAGGATATATTTATATATAAAAAACAATACATTAATACTTGATATTCAAATTAAAACAAAGCAAAAATCAAACTGTACATTGGACCTAAAAATAACACACACTCTAACAATCACTAATGTCTTTAAACATCCACTAATCTGCTTTCAATAGCTTTCCAAGCCCAAGGCATGCAGCTAAATATGTGTGAGTGTGTGTTTGTGTGCATGTGGAGAGCGCTTTGGTGAGCGCTTAATTATCTGATTATATATATTTATTCTAATTCATCCCTCCAGAGGACTGCACAAAATAGAAGAAGAGCTATAATTGGGATGAGGAACTCCCCTCACATCTTTCATCTCTATATATAAAGTGTGATTTAGGTTATAATGCGTGTACGTTTTACCCACAGACCCTCACCACCCCCACAGTCTTTGCAAACTGGTTGAACCCCTGGTAGGTTTAGGAAAAGTTCACATTTATTTTATATTAGACAAGATGTGCATTTTATTCTAATTAGGATGAATCATTACAAACATAACAAAAATCCTGGAAGTAAAATGCGCAAATATCAGTCTTATTTTATTTTTTTATTGTCCTATATATA
>NW_013952420.1:3561639-3581543 GCF_001266775.1 Austrofundulus limnaeus
GTGATTTCATTAATATAAGGTAGAGAAAACTAAATCTGAAAAGAAAGCTGCCTGTATATGTTGGACAGCATAAAAAAAGGGTAAAGAAAAAAAAAGAAGTGGCTGAGAAGCCATCAAAATATTTTCCCCTGAAGTTGAAATTGTATTTTTATAAGCTCAGACAACCACAACAAATAGCTGTGGTGATTTTGATAAACCAGTTAGCATGTGTGGATCAAGCCGTTCAGGGTTTCAAAGGTGTGGCTTTGAATTCAGGCCTTTACCCCTTTTAGAAAACTTTTTTTTCCTGTATTTCCCATTTCAATTTTTCTTTTTCACTGTTAAGTATTACAGTAAAAAAAAAAAAAAGTATATACATTTCAGTGTTGGTGGCTGCGGTTTAAAAAAAATGGGCCCCGTTTCTGAGTATGTGGTGTTCTTATCCTGCACTCGTGAGGGACGTGCTTAATAGGCTTCAACTACTATTGCCTTTGATCAAGTTTAAAGAGGAGCAAAAAGGGCTGTGTAGCTAATGCTGATCCCTGTGGCTTTCTTTACACCCTGTGTACTCTCGCTCCTGTACAGTCGTGCACACAGACACACATATCCCCCCAACTCCACCTTCGCAGGAGCACTCGCTCCCACACGCATATAACCCCACCAAGCGTAAGGCTACAAATAGCGAGCCAAGGTGACTCTATCGATCTCCAAACAACAGCACGAGAGACAGAAACAGGAAGACTGTGAAAGCGTGCTTCCAAACAGACAGTCACTGGGTTAAAGGGTTTTTCATTTCTGTTCATGACTGTTGTTTAATCTAACTTTGTAATAAAACACATCTTTTAATTAGGCTTGCAAATATCAAAACACGCACTATAAATATTAAAAAAACAGTCTTATACGTATAATTTCATTAGAATTCTTTGTTGGATTTTTCATATATTTCATTTTTTTATGGGATAAATGATATGTCTGAGACTCTGTTATGACCTTTCTGATTGTGTGCTTTATCAACTTTATTCACGTTTTAATGACTTTATTGTTCAATCAACATAAAGAAAGTACTGTCCACCTTAACTTAATGGCTATCTTGTCAATGTGAGTCAAAATTATACACAACCCACAAAGAAAAATACAAGACATAATGCTCATCTAGGACTAAATCAATAGTAACCTGCTCTTCCCTGGACATACTTTAGTTTAGGTCAGCACTTGATTCTTCAAACATGTAAATTGATTGTCTGTTGCACATTGAAAATTGCTCTAATGGTCTTCTTTACAAAAGTGATTTGTATTGATCATATTACATTTTAAGATGCTTTCAAGCACAACCATTTTGTTAATTTTGTTGTAAACTCCATATAATTGATTTATATGTTTTTTTTTTACATTGTTAAATTTTATTTGAGAAATCAACATTTACATGATCTACAAAAGTAAGAATAAAAAAGAAAAATTACTGCATGAGAATTTTTTTTGTCAAGTCAGTAGCATTCTGATTCTCCCGTGTCGTCCGTCGGCCCTTCTTGCGGCTGCCGCGTGCGCTTTCCAGCATAGTTGTGCGCTTCTCTCTTCCGAATCCCATGTGATGGAAACAGAGGACGAGAGACACCGAGTGAAAGGACGGGAGAGCGAGTGACAGGGTGAGAGGGAGAGAGCGGGGGAAAAGGGGAGTCTCCAGGGGAAGTGAATGGTTGGAATGCACGCCGAGGTTCGGTGAATAAGCTACACACTGGGCTGGGGTGGGGTGGGAGCGGGGGCACTGGAGGTATTGTTGTCGAGGCAGCAGGGGTCACAGTGGCTGTGACTGACACCAAAACGACATTTCATGGCAGACGACACTAGTTAAAGGCCGTGGCCAGACCTCCACTCGCCGTCCACACCTTGAGCGTCAACCATCATTCCTTATTGTGAGGAATCTTTTACATTGGATCACCCGTTTATATTTTCACTTACTAATTTCTGTCTTTGCTTGAAAACAGAGCTAATGTTTAAAAATGCAAAAAAAAAAAGTTTGATAATTTCAACAATTAGATTTTAGTTTAACATAATAAAATATGGACTAGTGGTTGAGTAGGTTGTTCGACTTTTGTGTAGTAATTTATTTTAAAAAGCAAACATTAACAATGGAAAGTTATTGTCCATCTGTGCTAGATTTAACACATAGCAGTAAACATAATTTACCAATAATAAAAAGGATACACCCATTAATGGTAAACAAACTATTGCTTACATTATTTTACTGCAGCCATGAGGCTAATTTACTGCATATTAATAATATATGAAGCTGATTTGGGTTCATTATGTAAACAAAAAACATTGTCTAGTCTTTCTTTTTATTGCAACAACAATAAAGGAAAATTCAATACTTTATAGACAGTTAATATTTTATTTGATTATTATAAATAAATGCTATTATTCATTTGCACTTTAAAATAACCATATAGTTTTATCTTGAAAAAAAAAAAGCATAATGCAAACTGACAGCCAAGTAATAGTTTTAAAATAGAGTCCGCGTAAACCAGAATGCAAGTTTTATGATTGAAGTTGTTTTTAAATGCGACAATCCACTATACTCTCTGGCAAGCTTGAGTAAACTATTAGCTCATCAGTCTGGCTAAAAATCATTTCTAATTCCCCAAACTGATGTTACTCAGAGAGCTATCTACAACAGGAAAGAGATAGTCATGATTTTTCCACAGAAACTCCCTTGGGAAGTTCTGAAGCATTTGTTTAATTTGTAATAACCTGGTGTTTTTAAGACAAAAATAAATTTTAATTCTAGTAGGAGCTCAATAAACCAAAATTGATATGATTTTTTTATTTAAGAAAAAAAACTCTTTAACAGAGTTATCTAATCTGAAGACAATACAGTGACAACACAACACACAGTCCTGTCCGCTCAGTTTCTCTGAGCCTGAAGCTCCCCTCGCTTCCTATCTAGTCATATCAGTTCCCTTTAATAGTGAGCTAGCTGGTTGATGGCATAATTAGACAGCTAACATCTATTTTAGGAGCCTATTGAGCTTTCTAATTAGCAGCAGATTAATGGGCAGCGACGGCTGAGCTCCAAAACGCCAACACCAGTGACCCACTGTTGCCTTCAGCTGTGCACTGCCCAGGGGCAAGGAAGAAGGGTGAACCGGGGGTTGTGGTTTGAGACGAAGGGTGTGTGTGTGTGTGTGTGTGTGTGTGTGTGTGTGTGTGTGTGTGTGTGTGTGTGTGTGTGTGTGTGTGTGTGTGTGTGTGTGTGTGTGTGTATGCATGGATTGGGGCAATGGCTGTGAGCATTAGGGGTTGAAGGTGAACACGGTTTGTGATATTGTTGTAATGGCACTGTGAAAGAAAAGGGTTTCAGGGCAGTCCAGGGTTAGGTCAAGGTTTCATCTAGTTTATGTGTGGGTGTGGGTTTTCAGAGGGAGTGGACCCTCGGGTCCTTTGGACACACCGTGAGGCATTGAAAGTCTCACTCTGGGGGTGCCGAAGCACTAATTCTAATTATCACCAGATTACAGAGATAATGGGAGACCCTGCTGTCAAGAATCTAACACCTCTCCCTCAAACTGCTTCTCCCACAACTCTGTCTGCCCTCATCTATCCATTTTACAGCCCAGCAGACACTGAGGCTTGGAAAGAGTGTTCGTGGAGAGAATGAGGCGCAGAACGAGGAGTTTTCGGAGTATTAGAGAGGCAGAGTGGGTGAGGAGATTGAAGGAGGACCAGAATTGACAGGAGGTTGGACGTGAGTGAAAAGGAGTTAAAGAGAAAGTTAAAAAGATATAGAGACCGATTTAGTGATAAAGAGAGACTGCAAGGTGAGAGGGATAGGTAAGCACAGCTGGGATGAGAGGGGAGAAATCTCCCTTCTTTCAAACTCAGTGCAGACGCACAAAAATGCCAGTCAGGGTGTCGCTTTCGTGCTATTTAGCCAATTGTGGTTTGAAGTCCTGGTCTTGGTTCACGCAAACATTCAAAGGTAGCAGTGAAACAGATAAAACTTGTCATTATTGGTGGGGGAGGTTATTATGCATTTTCCAGGGACATAGTTTAATTTTATATCACAGTCAGATGTTCCTTCAGTTGATACTGTATAAAAATGTTCATATCAAAAATAAATTTAACTCCGTATACAGTTGAACTTTACTCGAATGATCCCATGTCAAGTCCAGAAAGTGTGTTTTCTAAAGACTAAGAGCGAGTAGAAAGACTCCTATAAGAGGTTTTAGCTCAGTAATGTATTTCTCTCCATCATACTCTCATACAAAGACGTCAATGCTCTATGGGGCGGGAGTTCCACTGGAGATTGAGCTACAGGGAGGGGTTTTGGGTAAGTAGGCGGTGCTTTGTACCAGCAAGTGTTTTGGCACTTTCAAATGGCTACCACAGGAGATTCAAGCATTTCTGAAACAGGCATGAATGAGTCAAAGCAACACTCTGGGTATGTTTTTGATGAGGAAATTACATTATACCATGATGTAAAACTCAAAAAAGTCAGTTTTGCATAAAACCCTACCTTGAAATTTTTGCCATCAATTATTTTCATTGAGTAACATCAGAAAATGGATAAAGTGTTGATGAAGATTTAACTTGCAAAAATATTAAGGCTTTTACATGATTTTATATTTTTAAATAAAAATTGTTTTACTCAAGTTTGTCTATAATGTATTTTACCTTTTATTATAAAGCAACTGAACATTATGCTTATGTGAAACTAAAACCAGTTATTTTCTGTTTTGTATGCTTTGGCCCTTTTGAAACTTATTTTACTTTATTTTGAGAAAGCAAGTAATTTTAGACACTTTACATTGTGAATTTCATCATCAGTAGTTAATCATTTTAAAAGCTGTCACTGTTTTTGTTGCTTACTTTTGGCAGTGGCAGCCTAACACAAAATAAATAAAAAAAATATGTATTTTGGGTAGTGACTTTAAACAAATTTGCTTTTTAAATTAGTAAGCCTTAAAAAAATAAATATCCTGATAAAAAAAACATAATTAAAACCTTTGGGGCTGGATTGTGTGATGTGCAAAGATGGAAATGTTTTGCAATAATGTGAATGTATAAGGTCAGGGAGTGTCTCCCTGTGGAGCAGCAAGTGAACTGATTCGGTGCCAAATGGCCTACACCACACTGTTCTGCCAATCTGTTGGAGTTTGGCACTAAAATGCACCTGCAGATATTGGGGAGTCGGGAGGGTGGGAGAGCTGCAGTGGGTGCTTTATCACCGCACCCACTGATGCTTATGTTTCAAACTTTTATTTGGTGAGGGAGATTTTCATCACTCTCAAAGCTAACGTCGCAAACCTTTCAGTTCAAAGTGGACCATGTCATTATTGAATGAGCTTGTGTGTCCGATCCGATTTCTCCACTTTGCAAAACATACAGGACTTACAGTTAGGGCCATATCAAACAGAATTACTGAACACATAAAGTCAAATATCAAGAGCTGAGCTCCCTTTAAATGACTCTTCATCACTCTGATGGATTTATTAGGGTGGAGAATCCTTTTTTTTTAATTCTCAAATGAATCCGTTCAAGACTCTGATAGAGGCTATAAAGAATGACATATTTATCTTCAGGCCAGGTGGTTTGACAAGGACAGCCACGGTGAGTTATTACAGTACACAGGATGGGGGCTTGGCTCTGCTGAATGTTTTTGAAGTACTCCACTGTGGGAACCAAATAACCATGTCTTTATGGGACAATAATGTATGTTTTGGTGTTCTGGTCATAAAAAACTTGCAGGCATCAGAATAACACATAAAATAGTTATGAACACTAGAAAATCAGCCTAAAAAAATAGTCTATTTCTCTTAAAATATGAATGAGCAGATTTGAATTTCTCAACCATATTTCCTCAGGCCTTATTAGTACCAAGCACCAGAAGAATTTATCAGGCACTGCTTTATTGCAACTTGCATCATAAATTCTGTCGATTAAGACATTTTATCACTGTTTATAGTTAGTTATGAATCTTAGATCATTTTCCTTAGTGGGCATAACTCTCTGACTGAATCAACCCCCGCTTAATTAACTGAGCTGCAAAGAACAAACCAGTTTCATTTAGCAAATTAAATATTGAATATCAATGCACTTTATTGAAATTCCATGCCCACTCAATGGCCAGGAATTATACGTCTGATTTACTCTTCTGTATGCAAAAGCAACACAGTGATCATTAAAAAATACAGTGAATGCTCATCAGTATTCACATATGGATTTTTTTGTGCTTAAAGGGTAAACAATAATAGTACAGGTGTTTTGTTTTGTTTTTTGCAGACACCACCCCCCCCCCCAAAAAAAAAAAAATAAATAAATAAAAACTTAAAATATGTGTTTATGCAGCGTAATATAGTTTTAATTCTTTGGTATCAACACATTTTAGCATACTTGATGAAAATAAGAAGCTTAGTTCCCAGCGTAATATCTAGTATTTGTGTTGTACTGCAGTCAACACATCTTCTTTAACCTTTGTACAGCCACTTGCTTAGCCATATTCTTTATAGAGTACTGTACTTAAACTGGTAATCTCTGCACTGTACTGTACATTAGAGCAAAGTAGATGGGGGGAAACTGACTTTCCCATTGTGCCCAGTGCTTCAGAAGAATGCCATGTTTGTCATTTATGTATACATATTTCAAAGGGTCTGCTCCTGTAAAGCAATCCACCGACATTCTTTCCCCCTTCCTTGATTCGTTCTGTGGGACCGCTGTGTTGTCTGCTGCGGCATGTGGAGCTTGAGCTGGGGAGTTAAATGGATTAATTACCTTAAAGGTCCTTTGGCTTCTTTCATTTCACAGACAGACTCACTGGGGGCTTTTGAAATGCCCCGTCCCCACCATTCCTAATGACATAATCACATAATTAGGTGATTTTCAAATGGAATCGCCACATAAGTAGGGGGTTAATTTTCCTCCAAGCCCATTCATCTGATTTATAGGGTCACTAGTTCCTACTGTTTCAGTTCAGAGGGGGTAAGGGGGGACGAAAGGAGGTTCCATGACAAAACGCCTGAGGAGAATGTAATATTTGACATGAGAACTGTATGCTAAACCCAGTTGAAGTTAATAATGACTGTAGTACTGGATTAATACAATTAATGGGAGAAAAAAAATCTTACCTATGTTTAGCTTTTTAAAGGGCCAGTGCTTCTCAGGCACATAGTACAATTCTATACAAAAATTAAGTAACTATGTCACCTTCAGTTGATGTGAAAATGCCGTCAATTTATATAAATCAAAAATGATTTTGACTTTGCATCGTAGGCATTTCTAAACACCTTGAAATTGGCCTCTGTCTCTTTAAGAACCTCCTACCGATTCCATTACGCCCATTTCTTCACATCATCATAACAATGCTTCATGCTCTTTACAACCGGTCTTATGAATGTTGTATTATGTTGTAATAATAATAATAATAATAATAATAATAATAATAATAATAATAATAATAATAATAAAATAGCAGCAACATTATACAATATTGATTTTGGAAAACAGCAACTTAGGATACAATTGAACCTTACTTGTATAATCCTATGTAGGACCCGGAAAGTATGTTTTCTGAAGAACCGGAGCGAGTAGTGAGACAACGTTTCAGCTTGGTAAGATATCACCCAGTCATCCTCACATACACACGTCAATGTGGTGTAAGTCAACTAAAGCACACAGATCGCAATATAAGTTATGAACGATAACTGTAGATCACAGATAAACCAAGCAACTGAACAAAATAATGCAAGTTGTTTTTCAGCTTACCTGGGCAGGTGATGGTGTTCACATACTTCTGGGTGCTGGGATTGCATCGTCTTTTAGTGATAACCTTATTGTTAGTTCACTGTTAAATTCCCTTTTGTTCAGAAAGCTATCATCCTTAAAGTGGCTCACACAAATACATTTTTTTGTCATAGTGTTACTTCCAAAATTGAAGTCCAAACATTTTTAAGAACCGTGTCATTCATGGGAAGCTTGAAAAGAGGTAGTCTGAAAAAAAAAACATTTCTTCAAAAGCATTTTTTAAAGAGAAAAGGACTGGACTGATAAGTATTACGAGCTCAGCAGACACGCACGCACAGTTTCACCAGGTGTATGCTAGTTGCTGCTGCCAATAGCGTGCAGGAGTCGCCGGGGAGGCGTGCTCTAGTGTGAAGTTCGTCTTGGAGACACATCTGAGAGGAGGAGCTGCACCTAAAAGCCAGTTCTAGGTCCAACTCACCATTTTTGTCCTCCTGAATAGCTACCACAGGACATTACAGAATTTCACAAACATACATGAATGAATCAAAACAACACTCTGGGTATGTTTTTGATGAAGGAATGACATAACACGATATATAAAGCTCAAAAATGTTGATTTTACATGATATTTACCCTTTAACTAAATTCTTCCATGGTGTAAGTAAAACCTATTTTTATCACAAAGTTTACCTTATTTGATAGTATTCACTTAACTTATTTGGTGATGATTTTATTGTTTAATAAAAAGGCTGTGGAAGATAAACAAGTGTTACGCTTAAAATAAAAGTATATTTTTTTGCAGTTTCTTATACTTTTATAAGTTGATTAGTAAAAAAATAGGCCCTGTGATGGACTTGCTACCTGTCCAGGGTGTCCCCTTCACACTGTAACTGCAGAATATGGACACCAGTGACCCTGGCCCTGTGACCCTAAAAATAAAATAAAAAATGGTATAGATAATAGAAGGATGGATTAGTGAAAATAGTCACTTTACAAAAATAAAATAAAAAAATAAATGCAATTAAGAGGAATGAAAAAAATGATTAAACAAGTTTTCAAATTCTTATAGACAGCATTTTGCCCAAATGTCTGTCAATAGGGAAAAAGAGTGCAATGTCTAGTTTCCAAAGTGAAATGAAGATTTCCTCCTATTCTTGGAGATTCTGTGGTGACACGCCTGAAATGCTCTCCTCATTGACTCCAAACACAGGTCTAATGCTCACAAATACTTGGGTCAGAGTGGAAAAGTCTAATATGCGATGTGAAACAAGAAGGTGTCTTTTCATTCAATCCACTGTGGGCTTTCATGTGAACAATCAACAGCTCTCCACAGCGAGCAGGACTGAGGAGCAATTCCTCTCTCCTCTCAGCCACAGCAGAAGAAGAAATCAGATAATTAAATGTGAGAAAGAGTATAGAAAGAAAAGAGGGGAAAAAAAGGGGGATGGACCTTAATGCACGGCTACCTTCCTGAGGCTACCTGCTCAGGCGTGGAGCTAGCGAGCGAGCTAGCTGTGGCGATATATAGCAAGGGCCCTGCAGCGGGGAAACGGTAACGAAGCAGACCGTGACAAAAATGACTGCACAGCCCCTTAATGCTCCACCTGGCAAACACAGACGGTTGTCAGGGACTGGCAAGTCAGGCATGTCCTCTTCAAGTGGCATCACGTCCATCAGAGCCCACTCTGAAAGGGCCCTCTTGCTGTTTGCGTGGCCTGAGCTCCAATGATATGCCTCACATCCTCAGAAACTCCATTGACTGTTTTCTCTGTCAGAGCAATGGGAGGAGAGCTGTTGAGTTGCTGCTTTTGTTGGGGACAGATAATGGGAACGAGGAGAAAGTGTTAAAAATGTGTCTCTGTTGGGGCTCAGTGTAGAGATCTGTGGACTGAATCACATCATAATAAGGAAGTGAAGCAGAGCAGATCCCCTGTTTTATCCTCGTTCAACAAGGCATTACACGGTGGCCATGTTTTGGTATCCTGGTCAAACACGTGGAAACAATAAGGTCATCTGGAAATATTGAGCAAAAACAGAGATAAGAAATGTTTCTGACATATATTATGTTAAAAATATACACTCATAAACAAGCTCTAAATGGGTGTAAATATAATATATACAAAACTGTATGTAATACTGTATGATTTCTACCTCTGAAATTAGTGAACTCAAGTTATGTAAATATTTTGTTTTTTATTTTAACATTTTATAATTATAAATATTGATCACAATGGTTGCATTATTTTATAGCAATTTCCCATTTTTGTGAATTTACTGGCAGTGACTGAACCAAATATTCAGTGTCTGTGTGTGTTTTATGTGTTTATGTGCACTTCTGGGTGTCACATACAAATACCCCTGCTGAGATTTACTAGGAGGAGAGCTTTCTTCACTCTATTGACCGACGATCTAGTTGTCCCATCTCTCCAAGCAGATGTCTTTCCCCAAGCATCTGTTTGTATTAGTACTGTAATTGCTGGTGATAATAAGCCCATTGATTCAGTATCTAAGGAAATAGTCAATCAGGGAAGCCCATTCGTCTTACTTTTCTTGACAGTTTCCCCCTCTAGCTAAACAGACAGTGCCAGGGCCTGGGCTTTGTTGACTGAATTGGAAAAGCAGACTATGGTTGGTTGGGAATAGCCAGCCTGTCGACTCTGAGTGAGTGATGGGGCCGGTGCAAACACACCGGTGACCCAATGGCCCTTACAGCAGGCCCAGGGTGATAGATGTGTTGATTTGTTTATAGAAGCCCGAGCCCATCCTCAGTTCATCCTCTCTGTTGTTTTACTCTTAAACTTTGTCCATTCTCGGCTTCTCTTCGTCTTCAGTTCCTCTTTGTTTTTTGCTCTGTGTGGCTCTTATTTCCCTCCTGAAAGCCCATACAAACATGATGATTGGAAATGGGTGGAGAAGAGTACCAAAAAGTCATATCATGCTATGTTAGCAAGTATAATGTGTAAAATACATACATCGATGTGTGTATTAGCTTAAAAAAATCACTAAATATTCTAAAGAAACATATTGTTTTAGTTCCAACAAGTTCTAATATTAATAAAGAATTAAAACAATGTTACTTTTACTTGTAAAGAATAGTAAAACTATATCTAATTGAGACTGTGTTGCTTTTATATTTAGGCAATAATAAGCACTATAGCATTTTTTAAGACAAGCCAATTTCTCAAGTGACAATATCCCACTCTGTTAGTAAAAATTAAAAACCTGTTAACATTCAGGTTCAAACTGAGAGCACATTATTTGTCTGGCATTAAATGCATTTCCATTAGTTTCTCTCCATAAACCAGTAGCAATCTGGAAGGTAAATGAATTCTAAATACCTTCAAAAGGTTGACTGAGAATGAAAGTGAACCATGTCCCGTCTAGTTAATGATTGTCCCATTCAGTGTGCTGTGTGTCCAGCTCTACGACTTCAGAAGCTGTAATTCTGTCAGAAATAAATCAGTGAGCACCGGCTTCAACTAAATGTGTTCATTGGTTGGGGTGAAAGGTCAGAGCCACCCATTACTCTGTACTGCCAACTGATCATTATTGCCATGTCAATGATGTTACAAATGAGACTTTGTGATGAATCTTTTCCCACGACTTCAAACAAAACAAATCTTACAAATGGGTGAAAGTTAAAGATGTATCTTAGTTGTCTTACTCTATTAATCACAGTGTTCTCACAAGTGCTCCATGTGAATTGAAAGCCAATACAATTTTAGTATGAAGTTATTATATGGGGGGGAAAAGAGGAATAAAACTTGTTTTAGTCAAATGCAAAATTTAAACTTGTCTTTCACAATCACAGTAGAGAACAAATGTCAATGTTATCCGGATTAAAAATAAGTAAATCCTCAAGCGCAAACAACAAAAAAGTAACATTTTTAGAATGCACTTCTCTCAAAGTGTAAAGACAAGGAGAAAGTGGAAAAGACAAAACAAACAGCATCTATCCATAGTCAACAAGTCAATATGCATTCACTTGCACGTTTACTCTCACTCACACCTACACACACAATCAGAGGCGAGGGAAGAAGAGAATGAGATTTTTTACGGCCTGTCAAAGTGTCAGAAGTGGGTTTTACGGTGAGCGTGTCTTATTATGCACGCCATCTGAAAACTGTGGTAAATTAGCAAAACATATGGTGACTTAATGATATCAATGAAGTGACCATGAGGGCTGCCTGGGAGCAGTTAATCTGTTAGATGCAGAGCAGTGTTGCTCACTATGTCCCACTGTTTCCTCTGACTGATAGAACAAGCCAGCGCTACGTCCATTAAGATCAATACGCCAGCCATTATGATTGTAAAAAGCACATTTACCAGGGTTGTCAGGCTCATTATTGCAAGCAGATGGCAGCCCTTGCACTTACAATTCTAGACAAGGAAACCAACGACAAGACTTCAAATTAGAATCCATAATGCTTATTGTGGCCTGTTGGTTCAGTGGACGTGTTAGAAAAAAAATGCTTCATTCAGCACAAGATAACGAGTATTGGACTAAACTCCTCAGAGTACTGCATAGCTTTGTTGTACAAATGTTTAGATTGCAGCCCTTGGCATCAATTCCAACACCTTCACAGGCAAAACTCATGCAGCCTGCATTCTACGTATTTTATGATATTTGTATACTACAACATATATACAGGTTTTGGAGCAAGACACTGTTTGATGCCATATAAGTATTTTTTTACAGAGTTATCCCTGCTTATTTCAGCAAGACAATGCCAAGCCACATTCTGCATGTGTTTGAACAGCGTGGCTTCGTAGTAAAAGATTTCTGGCATTAGACTGGCCTTCCTGCAGTCCAGAACTGTCTCACTTTCAAAATCTGTGGCACATATTGAAATGTAAGTAAGTAAGTAAGTAGTAAAAGTTTATTTATATAGCACCTTTCACAGAAAAGGATTTCACAAGGTGCCGTACATCCATTATCAGATTCAAAATGCAAATTTATCACAATTACTGTACAGTTAATACATTCATGGTTAAGAAATGACGACATCAGCAATATGAATTAAAAGTCATGTTTGATTCCAAAATGGGAGATTACAATCAATAGTTGAAAGTGCAATATACAATAGAGACCCCAGACTTTTTGAGCAACTGAGGTCATACATCAAGCAAGAATGAGAACGAATTCCACCTACAAAGCTTCAACAATTAGTGTTGTCAGTTTCCAAACACATATTGAGTGTTGTTTTTAAAGGGGAAGTGATGGAACACAGTGGTAAACCTGATCCTTTCCCAGCTGTTTTAGAATGTGTTACAGGCATCAAATTCAAAATGAGTGAATATGAATGAGTGAATTGCAACAATTGTTCTGAGCCATCTCACTGTCTTCCGCAATGTTAGCAAGTACCGTGCACCTGGGACCAGCCACAATCTCAACAAGGGGAGGTCCGACCAACAAAGGACCGAACGCACACCAGCCAACATTGAAGCAGTCAGAACCCTCTTTGAAGAGCACATGCTGGCGAAGCATGAGAACATTAACATTTGGAAACTCATGTTGGAACCGCTCAAGGACAGTGTGAACACTTTTCGTTTGGAGGTATTTTGTAACCAGGAAAGGCCTCTGCTGAGCGGTGAACTGTGGTCGGGCCATTTTACAGAGACAACTGCACAGGTGCTGACAGGTTTTATGTCCAGGAATTATGCAATTGTCTGCACAAGATAAGGTGATGTTTGTGATCATGTTGTTTTAATGAAAGAAAATGACCACACAATCACATGATCTTGTACCAGGTTATGGAATAATTGCATGTAATACCCACTGAATACATGTACATGTAATGTACATGTACAGTTTATTACATGTAATGTTAGTTGGCTGGATTGACTTGTCCACAGCCACTTCACATTTGTTTGTTAACCCTTGGTTATGATCCACTCAAAAACAAGATATTTTTGTTTCAACGTTAGGACATGAAAGGGTTAATTATTTTAAAAATGCCTTGGCATGCTTGTAAAACACCATCTAAACGTTTTCTTTTATGTGACAGATCATATTTTAACCCTCACATTTCCTTGCGCAAAGGACATGAATTTTGTGAATTTCCAACTGTCCCTGCTCACTGGATCGTGAAGCGTTAAGATTTTGGTGACATTCGAAGCAGAATGATCCCCTCTACCAAAGGTTATGCCTAAATTTTCAAAATTATTATCTATGTTAATTTTACGATGATTTTTCTGAGAGTATCTTTTTTTTCTGATACACCCTGTATAGGACAAGAATAAAAGTGTTACTCAAGAATAAAAGTGTTACTAGAGTTGTGTTGACAAAAAAATCTATTATGCTAATGTTAATCTGTGCTGCCACTTTAGGCGAGTTAACAGAAATATTGTTGTATTGTCCTGTTTGTTCAAGTGTAGCTGAAATATGTGTCTTCACAGATTTTCATCAATACCAGAAAGATACATCTGTAAGTAAAATCTGTTGCATGATAATGACTAGAAATAACTTTCAAACATTTGATGTGTTTAAATATTTCAGTGACAAACATGATGCTGAAACAATTGACCATTCTTTACCATTGTCAATGTTAAATTAGCACTTGCTTAATAGTTTTTTTAAAGAATACGTATACAATATGTGTAAGAAATATTGGTTATAAAAATATATAAATCAGTGTTTAAATAAAACAAATCAAAGTAATTTCAAATGGTGAATTTTTTTTTCAGTTTTACAGGATCTTATATGTGTTTGCACAACTTGTGACGTATGTTTGTTTGCAAATCTGATAATTGCAGATTATCAGAATGCACCAATAATTGTGAAGTAATGTCAGTCCTGCACTCTGAAATGCCATCAAACTCCCCCTAGTGACAATCAATAAAGACATCTGTTCATCAGTGCTTTAATTAGGTAAATCTGTACTGACTTTCAGGAAAAGTTCACCCCAACATTCTCATCTCAGTTTCCCTTTAGGAAGTCACGCTCTGCTCTTGTTCATCCTGCTTTCTATCTTGCTCCCTCTAGACACTCAAAATAAATGGCTAAAAAGAGATCTACTTAAAGCTGTCAGAGAGCGGCAGAGCCAACAACCGGGCCATTCCGCACGACCTACTCGCTGACCCACTCTTTTCAGGGGTCACTTGTAGGCTGCCTCTGCTGGGAGTGCTGGGTAGTCATGCACTGAATGACAATGCATAAACATATGAATCACTTTCTCTCACTCGCCCTTGTTCAACAGTCACTGAAAAGCAGCTTTGCAAGAGGGCAACAATTACCTTCATTCATAAAGAATTTATTCTTTGATGTAGGGTACTATCAAAAAAAAGTTTGAAATGAAAATTTTAAGAGAATTAAATTCCAAAATGTATGTCTGTTTTTTTAGTGGTAGTATCCACTATAAATGACCTCTGAACTGAGATGCTTAATTTTTTTTTGTAACAATTTCCAACATTGCAAGGCTGATTACTGATGCAACCTGATGAACTGACAAGGTTCTGAAAGTGCACGCTTTAAATTTGATTAGAATCATGCTTCTACCTATCACTAGCCCAGATACATGAATTTTACAATCTGCAAAGATATTATTTCCTAATTACTGACCTCTTCTCATGAGAGATTTTGAAAATTCAGCCAGTTAATATGGCACCGGTGCTAAATAATTCCACTGGCATTGTGTTCATCGCAATAGTAAAGTCATGAGGGCTTGGCCTCCAAGCAAAGTTTGAACCTGAATGCATTACTTCTCATCCATATTAAAATGAACCTTCAGTATGGGGATCATGAATGTGTGTGTGGGGATCTTAATGAGAGGAAAGATGGAGTGAAACTGTTATATAATTATTGCCTGTCACCAAAAAGTAAGTGATGATACTTTTTAGATGGTTTGTGTGTTTGTTTGTCTGACGTATTAAAAGTTTCATAATACATGACTGATGAATTTGAGTGAAACTTCCCAAAAATTGTCACTGGGGTTACATCTGATTGCCTTTTGAGGACAAGTTAATCCAAGATGCACCACCGCCAATTGACCTTGTAGCTTGAAATCTGAGCTAAAATTTGGTGTGGCAGTAGCATCATATTAAAATGCTACACATTGCACATCATTGCCTCAAACTTTAGCATTAACTGTAGGATTCAGTTTTATTTGTTTGTTAAAACAAAACTCTGGTGAAACACAAGACATATTTTATGAACTTCCCGGAATGGAGTCACGGATGCACATCTATAACTGATTCATTTTTGGCATCAATTTGATTCAAGATGACCATCACAACTGACACTAGCCAACACAAAAACAAAAAATAAAAATAAAAAATAAAAATAATAAAAAATGACTGTAGCTCAGTCACTTTTACAGATTCTAGCTAAGTCATTCACAACTTATACTCTAAGTGCTTTCTCAACACATGATGGCATATGTTTAAACTTCTAGCATGCAGAGGTGTCAAAAGTCTTCGCACTCATTACTTAAGTAGAAGCATAAATACTTGGTTTTAAAAGTATTTTTTATTAGTGGAAGTAAACTTAAGCTTTTTACTCAAGTAAAAATTTAAAAGTTTGGTTTTTAAACTACTTCAAGTATAAAAGTAAAAGTAACGAACACTTTAAAAAGCCGTTATGGATAAAAGCTTGGGTTGTGCCACAGGGTTCTAAAGCACAGTGGTTCCCAAAGTTGGGATTGGGACTCACAGCGGGGTCCTGAAACATCTAGGTGGGGTCCTGAAAATATTGTTGAATTACACAAAAATGACAATTATGAACTTATATATATATATATATATATATATAGTTACTATGCTCTTGTTTATTTGAAGTACATCTGCTAGAGTATTTCCTGCTAGAATGTGATGTGATTTGTGTCATACAGGTGTGATGGAGTGAGTTCAATCCAATAGGATGTTAGAATGAACAGTCATATTTACACTTCTCACCCAACCAAAATCAAATCAGCCGGTTCAGATGTTATCAGTCCATTAAATGGACGTTATTAGCGGTTATCAGTCCCATAGAATGGCTTCAGACTGTCCCGACAGTGCCCCCTAKTGGGTTACCAGTGCCATATACATTGGAATGCAACAATCTGCTTCCGCCGGAGTCTGGTCTACTTTATTGTAGCCCGTCATTTTCTCTAAAATTAACCTTAGTGGCTTTGTGCCTCATATTAACCAGATTGTATAGATAAACGTAGTGGTTTTATGCCTCATATTAACCAGATTTCAATAAAAAAAACCTTAGTGGCTTTGTGCCTCATACTGACCAGCTGACAGTCTGAAGCCATTCTATGTGACGGAGAACCCACTAGGCGTCACAGTTGGCACAGTCTGAAGCTAGTCTGAAGCCATTCTATGGGACTCATAATGGCTAATAACGTCCATTTAATGGATGATAACATCCAAAGCGGGTGATCAAATTCACTTTATCCAAGGGCTCCATGTATCTGGATAGATTCATATATATTTTTTTCTGAACAATTAAAATATGGAATAAAAACAAGTCAAAGTTAAATAGAAACAAAATACTTTTTTGCATTTGTAAAAAATGAAGGAGTAGAAAGTACAGATAATTGAATTAAAATGTAAGAAATAGAAGTAAAAAGTAGGCTGAAAAATAATCACTCCACTAAAGTATAAAAAACCAAAATTTCTACTTAAGTAAAGTAACAAAGTATTTGCACTTAGTTACTTGACACCTCTGCTAGCATGCGAGACAGAGGGGAAAAGGCTTTTAATGTCACTGTTGTACAGAGCTGTAAACAAAAATAACAACAAAAACAATACAATTAACCAAATGGATTATATTGATTTAAATCGGACTTTGACTGCTAACTGGATTTTGTTTCTGTATGTTTTTTAAGCAATCTACTTGAACATGTTCAATTACATTTATAGCTTTTTTTCTTTTCAAATTGTCTCTTCTTATTTGCAATCATAGACCAATGTATATTTTCTGTGTTCCATAATTTACTGAATGTAACAATGCCTAACATTTCAGAAACTACCATAAAAGTAAATGTGAGCAATATACAGTATGAATGAAAATACTGTTGGTGGACAGAGATTGGCAAAGCAATAACATAAAATAATTACAATGTTTAATATTGAGGTGAAGGAATATAAACAAGACAGAAAAATGGGAAAAGGAGTTGAAGAAAAATGAAAGAGGTAGGAAGATGCTGGTTGGCCACTAGTGAGGGGGTCTGAGTTTGACAGATGTTTTCAGTGATGACCATCTGCCCCGAACAGCAGAGGTGCTGAACTGCAGGTTTTAAAGCTGCTCCTTCCAACAGCTCCAAATGAAGCAAAGGAGGGGACCTCTGGACAAAAGGTTATATTGGGAGAGGAAAGAGGGCCACGCCACCGCTGTACAACTTTAATTTATGATGGATGAGATTGGAGGAAAGGTCAGGTGGTGATAAATATGAGCGCGCCTGTCCCAGGAGGTCATCAATTATGCTGCGGATTCTAACTTTCGATCTTGCGGGCGAAATGGATCTCTTCGTTGTAAGAAAACTATCTCTCAGAAAATTGGAGTCTATTAATCTAATCGGGAAGGAAAGGGGGAAGAGGGGGAGGCACAAGATCCTAAATTTAAAGCATGATCCACATCAAAGTTAGTCTTATGTTTGATTCTACATTGCTTATAAAATATTATACATACATACACTTATACACTCATCCTTTGTTTTATTTTGCCTCATTGGCTATTTTTTCCTACTTTTTATGCATTACTTTTTTTTTCTGAGTGATGTTTCCACGGATGTTTCCACTGTTCAGGTACAGTATATGTGTTGTGAGGTGGTGGTGGGAGGGTCTTTATGTTGAAAGAAAAAATACACTAAAAACCATTTATGTAACACAGTAAAGAGGAATGACTTCAAAATCATAAAGTAATGCAAAACTTTCAACTTTTATTAGAAGCAAAACAAAAGCAAAAAAATACTGTAATTAAAGTTACAAGATGTTGGAAAACAATGTGTATAAAATATTTTTACAGCAAAAACATGAAAAAGCCACACAGTTTAAAAAAATCAGCTGTGCAGAGAAATATTTTTTTGCACACAAAATTTTATAAATGAAAAACATAAACCTTCATATTTAAACCTTTATTTTATTGACTATGCAGCATGGTTTTTTTTTTCTAAAAAAAATGCATTTTTTGAATATACTAAGGTATTGGCCAAATGCAAAATAGCACACAATGGACACCTTTTAAATCAATATGCATTCTTGTTCTACTCTTGTTTAATGTCATTATTGTCCCATCAAAACATATATGTCCTAATTAAATTGGAAGTATCTATACACTACTCCGTCTTTACAGCTCTGAACAGAGCTTTTTTTTTTTCTTTGAGCCTCTCAGACAAATGGGTTAAAGTCCATCCTAAGGTAATGAAATACAGAAGTCTCTTCTTAAAAGCATCAACATGAACACCAATAAGATCAGAGTGGCTGACCTTTGACCAAGGCCACTGTCCTTTTATCATCTCAGTCTTTGCCCTTTTCTTCCTGTTAGCACAAAACGGCTGCTCCAGGAAAAGTTATTAGCTTCCCTCTATTGTTTCACAAACGCTGGCCTGTAATGTAGAAAAGATTGCACAATGATTATGGGACAAACTGAAAAAAAGAGACCAAAAAAAAAAAACGAAAGAAAGGGGCAGAAGAAGATATGGGTTGATGAGACCAGAGTTAAAGTCCTATTTCTTTCTTCCTCTGGGTGTATATCAAGACAGAGCTGAAGGAGTAATGGTCTTTTTATTCAGCTGACAAGAAGCCAGGATGTCAAGCGCCCTTCCAATCGATGGCTCTCTATTGTCTCCTTGCTGGCTCACAGAAACCAAAAGAACCCTCCCTTGAATTATCTGCTACAGCACCAAACAGCTGTTTTCAACACAGTCAAAAGATAAAGCAATATATTAGTTGGGACTATGTAGCTGTGGTGACCGCAATAAAAACAAGATTACCCTTCCTCCTCTATTTTCAGCTCCCAGTGGCATTATGGGGTTTTAATTGGGGTTCCTGTTTGGTTTCGTGAACAAATAGTCCCTTCATCCTCTTAGACACGCAATGGAAAACAACAAGTTATAAAGTTATGACTACAAAAATAGTTTTTGAACTAATATCAAATTAGTTGTTTTAAGTTTTGTCATGTTGTAAACATTTGTTCTTTACAACAAGAAGGTTATCTGTTTTTAAGTCCCTACATGCGTCTCTTTTACTGGTGGTGGGGG
>NW_013952420.1:3584853-3601040 GCF_001266775.1 Austrofundulus limnaeus
GTTTTAGTTCAGTGTATATGTGATATGTGTCTGGTCACTGTGCTATCTACGAAGTTTATTTAAAAAGAGAAAACATGGTGATGGAGTGTGATAAAATGTAGGGCTGGTTTTAAAAGTATATGCCTTTAGAATTATAAACTTACGGGTTCATAGTGTCATCCTTAGTCAGTTTGTGCATTCTGAGCAAGAATAGAGAGCAAAAAAAAAAAACCTCTCAGCACTCATTTTTTTTAAAGCTGACCCACTGATGAAAAGTTCTTCCTTTAGAATTAAGTTGAATGTCCAGCGTTATCTCTCTGTTGGAATTTCTCTTATCACCCCAAGGGAAGCGAGTGACAGATTGATGCAAGTTCTTACCTGAGCCTCCCCACGTACCTTCTATATGTATCCTGCAATGGACAGATACTGTTAGTGCACCACGCTATTTTATACTTAGACCTCTCAAAAGCTGTTGAGAGACGAGGCTAAGAGAGATAGTCTCGGGCATCTGTGTACTTGGGTGGGAGGAGGATTTGGTTTCAAGAGATGCGGCGCTTTTGTCTGCACTACATAATAATATTGTTGCACAACATACAACTCTAACATATTTCATGTTTTATTAGAGTTTAGAACTTTCTCTCCTGTTTGTCGTTCAGATCATATATGTCCTCTGCTGAAAATACATTTGAAGGTAACATACTTTTGAAAATAGTTCATCTTAGACAGAAAGCACACTGAATGAAAAAACCAAGCTAAGACACATTGTGTTATTTAATTTTTAACAATACATTTTTTTATATTAGCTCTTGATCTGGTTATCTTGCAACTGCACCACAGTTGGCTGAAAATACTTTGATTGCAAACTTTAAATACAATTTTAAATAGGTAATTTTACTTTTGCACACTTTAGATATTTTATTTATTATTTTTTATTATTTAATTTTCATCTTTGTCAACGATTAGAGCTCATTCTAGTGCCTGTTATGTTATTGAAGCAAACCATGAATGGACTAGAATCCCACCCCCTGCAAAGAAAAAAAGTGTGTATGTATAATAAATGCACACATACTGTATTTGCTTAAATAAAAATACATTTACAAAATAAACATTACTATTCTTATTGACCCCAAAATGAAAGGGTTAAACTGTGTATTTTGTCCATCCTGTATACCACCTTATGAAATTACACCACTAAAAATTAGATGAAATTGTCAAAATAAAAAGTTAAATTAAATGATATTAAATTGCATTACTTTATGCATTACCATTGTCCACAAAACAAAACAAAACAAAACAGAGCAAAACAAAACAAAACAATACACAACAAAACAAAATAGATTTATTAGGTTATTCCTAAATCCAACACAAACAGTAGCTTGCACGTGTTTATTTTCTTTTATTTTTTTTTATCAGAACTGTTGTTATGTAACACATTTGATAGTGCAGGGTTATCTAAATGATTTAGTTGGCTATATTTTGAATATAATGTGTTTCTTTTCAAACATGGTTCCTAAATATAACATGATAATTAGTATTTTATTTTATTCTATTCTAATAAAAAAACAATATTTTTTTGCAAAATACTGTATATATTTTTAATCCCATGACTACTTCTAATTTTGTGCTGAATGATGTTTATTGAGTGTATGAAATGATTCTTTTGTTTGTTGACACTTCAGCATTGTCAAAGGGCCATACCAGCAGGCAGGGTTTCACAGAATCCCATAATAAAGATACATTTTATTCAACAACACACAACTATCTTAAAATCCCAGCTAGTGGGATTAATGCTAAATTATATTTGCCTATTATTTAAGCTTGTATCTTGTAAAACTGGTGTTTAACTTTAGTGCATGGTGTGAATTCCTTATGTCTTAAACATAATAGGTTAAAAAAGTTATCAATAAAATACTTAAAAATGGATTTTTACAATTTTTACAATTAAAAGTTTGTTGTACATCTGAATTAATAGTAATTGTGAATTCAGTTAAGTAAAGCCTTGATGGGAGATCAAAGTAAAAACAGCCCAGGTTACTTTGCTCATCTAATGAAACAAACAAACCAAAAAAGCACACCATATTTACTACATTTGTTTAAAGCTACCATACAGCAAGAGATTTGCTCCTTTAAACTGCCTTAAATTGATTGCTTTCAGCCCCTGCTTTCAGAAACTTAAACTGCCTCTGTCACCCACTTTAAGATGCACTTAAATTGGCTGTGGGTAAAGCCTAATTAGTCAGCCTGCCAGAACAGCTTTAGACAGCTTTATTCACTGGTAGAAGTGCTGACTGCATGCCCCTGAACTAGGACCGCCAATTACCGTATGAGAGGTTATGATCCGAGATCAGTATTTCTGTTTGAAGATGCTTTGGGAATATGGATTGTAACAGTTAAGGGCTCCTCATCAACAGGTAACTTTATAACCTTTGTTGAGCTGTAAGTAGAGTTAAACTTTTGACTTGTGCAATCCACCTTTAAAAAGAAAAAAAGGGAAAAAAAGACGCTTGTAGTGTGTGAGCCAGGTGTTACCTTTTATGTAATTACAGAGTTTTCGAGTGTGCAGACAC
Organism: Austrofundulus limnaeus; assembly: GCF_001266775.1. Taxonomy (NCBI): domain Eukaryota; kingdom Metazoa; phylum Chordata; class Actinopteri; order Cyprinodontiformes; family Rivulidae; genus Austrofundulus; species Austrofundulus limnaeus. The sequence continues at coordinate 3,587,400 of NW_013952420.1, forward strand.
GTGTGATATTTGAGAGAATGTGCCTTAACAGTGATCAAAACTTGACATCCTGACAGTATATTTTGAGCTGCACCGCAGTGAGCGCTTATGATGACCTCTGACCTGATACTAGTCTGAGGAGATCAGAACAGTGGAATACATCTAAAGCTGGGGAGCTGAAGTTAAATTCCCCTTTTTGAGCTATCATAGCCATCTGCCTTTTTTCTGCATACCAAGACGCAGCTTATGCTCCACCAATAATCTGCACCTGGACAGTACTGTGCTACTTGAAGGCTTTTCTGAGAAGTTATACATTTTTATCATTCACCAGGTGCAGCGTGGACACGACTGCAGGCAGACATGGGTCTCTTATCAAGATAATGTATCCGTGTGCCAGGGATTCACAGAAGAATTGATGGCTCTGGAATTTAGTGTGAGGGAAAATGTGCATTGTTATTTTGATTAAGAATCGAGCAATAATTTGCACCTGTTTGGCATTCAGAAATAATTAGCTTGCACATAATCACATTATTTAGGGTAAGATTCTCAAAATATACATTTTTAGTATTGTTATGGCAATATTTATTTAACAAAGACAGAAATACATGGTCCAAGAATGAAGGTACTCTGTGAGATGATCAGCTGAGATTTATTGCAACAACAGGAAACACAGCGAACAACCTGCCCTGTCTCTGTGCCTCTGCTTCTCTGTCACTCCACTATGTTCACTGTCCACTGTGTCCACTGTCCACTCCACTCGAGAGGCCTCATATATATATTAACAAACACCATTATGTCATCTTAGCAAGATTTAATACAAGGTCAATGGAAAACACAAAGATAAACACAAGTGATATCTCAGAATGACTGTTAGCAAATAATGTTCTGACTTTAATCATTCTATCTGCAGAAGAACAGCATGTCATGAAAATCTAGGTCATTAAAGGATGTCATGAATTACTAGCTTAAACATAAAAGTATTCATTCCATTCCATCTCCCCCATCTGATCATTAAATCACCAATTAAATGATCAATAAAACAAAAAAACCTCTTTAATGTATTTTTTTTAAAAACATGTCAACACAAACCTAAGTATATGTACGTTTCTGAAATCCCAACCCCAGTAAATCAATTTTTATTCCTACCACAGCAATTACTAACCCCAAAACATAGTTATCACACAAAAGTCTTTGGATCATCTTGAACACAAACAGGATTTTCTGTTTTGTTATATGGAAGGGTCAGAGGTGGTGGTGGGGCTCTGCGACTTTTTGAAGATCTTGATTTAGTTCCTGGGGCTGGAAGATGAGAGTTAGCTGAATTTGGGCACTGTCTTTGTTTGATATTAATCTCGCCAGGTTCTTTCATGTTGTTAGTAAAATCCAGGAGGGGGCATTCCACTTGCTGTCCTATTGGGGTCTCAGAGTCCAAGAGATCCTCTGTTTGTGATGTTGATGAATCCAGTAGTTGTTCCGGTTCTGCAGCCTGGAAGTAACTCCTCTTTCTGTGGTTCTGGTTCTGAAGCAGTCTCCTTATCAGTAACTGGCACGCTGTGTTCCACTGATATCTCAGTTTTCTCCAACTGTCCTTCAGACGTCAGCTGTTGTGGTTTTTCCTGTTTGTTTCCAGCTGGAACTTGGTTCAGGAAATACTTCATGTTTGAAGCCAGAAGTTGTGCTCCAGTTTGATTCAGAGTCAGTCCATCAGACTTGAAGAGATGTTTTCTTTCCCAGAAGAGATCAAAGTTATCCACAAAACTCACAGAGTGGTCATCACAGGACTTTTCCAAAAAAAAAAACATTAAGAGCCAACAGTCTGCTGAACCTCTCTGATCCTCCTCTGGCTGCAGGAACGGGCCCACTGATGAACACATCCATGTTGAGATTTTTAACTGCATTCAGCAGCAGAATAAAATCCTTCTTCGGGATTTCGACTGTCGGTTCATAACTTCACTTCCTGTATGAATGATGAGTGTCTTCAGAGTTGGATACTCTGCTGTTATTTGCAGAATCTTCTCTGCGAGGTCAGACACTTTATAAGCAAAACTCAGAACTTTGACTTTTTTCTTGTTCCAGAAGCCTCTGATCTCATTCACCATTTTATCTGTGATGATCAGCATTTCTTGATTCTTGAAAGTCTCTCTTCGGACTTGCTTTGGCTTTGGGCTGGATCTGGATCTGGTCTCAGATCCCTCGGTGAGATCAGATAGTGAACTTTGTTCAGACTCACCAGCTTCTTCCAGTGGTGTGAATCTGTTTTGAAGAAACACTGCTTCATTTCTCTGGCCGTTATCAGGTGTTTTGATTACAGCCTGTCGCTGCTTTCTTCTCCTTGCAGGTGAAGAGAAAACATTTCTCTGTAATTCTGGCCATTCATTGTCATCTAAGAGCTGAATCCTTCCTGAGAGATTTTTTGGTCTGGCACAAAGAGAGTTCCATACAGTTTTACACTCTAAAGCAGCTTCCATCTCTTTGTCCAGCGGATCTCTCATCTTAGCCTTCTCACCCATTTTAACACATGTTGAGTCCTCCAAAGCATTCATCTCTTCCAAACAATGAATCTTGAGCTTCAACACCGTCACCTTTTGGAGAAGCTGGCAGAAATCCTCTTTGGAAWABWAWGGAGGCATCTTGAAGCTGTTCTGTACTCACTCTCAGCAGATGATGTTTCAAAAATTTTCTCAGGTTCTTCAACAGCCAATAATAAAATCCAATGTTCTTCTTTATTCAAGATCATCCATCACAATCATCACCAGCATATCTCTGTTGTTAAAACAATTTACCATTAAAAGGTTATTTTCATCGAGCTGGAGACATGTTCCTGAGCAGTCCAGTCCTTGCACACTCTTATCATTCCACCTGCAATGTGGGTGGCCTTGGTCCATCGATCTCCTAGTGGTCTCTGCGACAACGCCAAAATTGTGGTGGCACAATTTACCAAGAATGCAGAAATACATTGGAATAAATAAACAGAAAGTCTGCGTGTATGGTCGTCAAATGATTTAATTTGAGCAACAACAAAGCAGAAGTCAGTCAGAGAAGTCTGTCAAGTTGTGGCTGGCTCGTCAGCGCAGAGCAGCCGATAATATAACAGCGAACATCCTTACAACCAATCACAGTTTGCCAACTGTGAACCATCTAACCAATGACAAGGCTGTCAGCTCGGAAACACCTTATCAAAATAAAAGAGGCCATGCGTTGCTGGAGTCTTGAAGTCTGGACCAATAGATTAAAACAGCCAAAACTAGTTATCATGGGATATGATTACTGGACAGTGTCAAGGTAGAACAGATATACATAATTATTCCATAACAGTATTTAAGGTATGGTTGGGCAAAATTGTATTGTGTGCAATTAATAATAAAAGAAAACAAACTGTCAATAATTAATATTTGCCACTTGACAATTACTGCAACTAGTGCCATGTGATGATGTATTTTTGTGTGGAACACACTCACTATCAGGTGCACATGTCAGCCCAATAGTGGAAGATGGCACAGATCAAGTAATGCTAACCCTACAAAATTGAAAGACTGGCGTAAATTGGAGCACTTTGAAAGTCAGAAAAGCCTGACAAATGCCACAACCTTAGCTACATGCAAGTGCAAGTACCATTTATTAAACATTATATTAATTGCAACAAATGCTTTTGCCATTATTTTCCAACCTTAATTTAAGGTTTGACAAATGACTTGAAGTTAAGTTAAAACAGACTGCTGAAAAAGTACAATTCTGAAAAAGGCACAAAAGGAAATTAGTTTTAACAAGTTACTACTGAAAACAAAATGAGACTATGTTTATGTTTGAGAAGTATTTTCTCAAGAAGTAAGTCAAAACCTCTTCTTGCATCTTTTGGGTATAGGAAATAAAACAGAAGACGGAAAAGCAGGAGTCCGTCAGGTGATGTATTACCCTTTAGGCATTGTAATTTGTTATATAAGCTTCATGTAAGCTCTGCAGCAAGATTAAAGACCTCCAGTTCAGTGTATCAGTCACCAGTCAACTGCTGGGTCAATTTCCCTTTAACCCTTGTTTTGTGGTTCATAACCCTCTGACAAATATGACACTGTCAATCAAAAGCGCAGTGCCCGAGAGTTCATTGACTGTTTAGGTTTTCTCATAAATTTCATGTCAAATCATTTGCAATTCATCCAAAAGAAAACTAAAAACAAAACAGTTTTACACACTGGGCGTTCAGTGTGGATTCTAAGTGAAATAGTCCTAAAAATGTGACACATTTTAATTCTAAATCCAGGGAATTAATTTTGCTTTTGACACATGATGCTGTCTTTGTTTTAGTGGTTTGCCTTCCAGTCTTTTATTTTTTTCTTCTTAGATTTGGGAAACAGGCATCTTGAGAGGCTTACTTGTCATTAGCAGCCAGCAGACAGTGGATGTGTCACACACTGTGACATAAATGACTAAATGAATCAGCACATCTATTAAAGGGTGTGTTCGCCCCATGGTGCCGCGATAAGCCCATATTTTGTTTTGAATCCTAATGACTGGCATAGGTGTTCATTCATCATGGATTATTGGGGGGGACTTAATTTAATTGAGCTGAAGCGATCGCCTGTAAATCACATTACGCTGTCATTTCTCTTTACACTGAGGAGACAAAAGCCCCCGCTGGCTGTGACTTGACAAGACACCAAGGTGGGTGTTCCACTTCTGCGCCGCCAAAATAAAGACGGAGTTATGAGGATTAGAGCCCTTGCATTTTTTAATTCCAAAATAGCCTCCTTTGAATATCGAAAATGGAAATGACGGCACGCACAATGAAAGCTGTTATAATGCTGGATTTGTTGTCGCTGGATATCAGCTCAGGCTGCTGTTGTAGCTCTTTGTCTAAATCCAGTTAGCATGGTGATAAACTGGAGTCTGACGGTGTTTACTCTGGAGTAGGAGCAGCGCGGCTGGAGGAATGCTCTTATCGCTTTTATTGCCACAGCTTCTAACACTCGTGGTTAACAAACAGAATGGGAAAATAAGAGTTGACAGTTCTCCGGCATCCCCAGTCTCATTCCTTCAACTAATGTCCAGTAGTATTACTCATTATTAAAACAAGGTTAGTTAGTGAACATAACGATGTATAATTTATTTGCTTATGACTACTTAAGCTGAACACAGAAAGAAATAATGAAACTTAAAAAAGTATCAATAAATCAGCTGGACTTGGCCATAGTGTCGGTTATAAAAATTGACAGATAGTTAATTCTCAAGGAGGTTAATAGAAAAAAAAAAGATCTAACAAATATACCAAATGTCCCACTTCTTGGAAAGCAATCTGACTTTCCATGGACAAAACCTCTACAATTATTATAGTCTAAAATATCTAAAAATCAAAAAAAAAATATCAAAAGGCTTTGAACTCACCCACGAGGGAACTCCTTCTAACTTGAAGGAGGTGTTTTGAACCTCTAAACGTGACACCAAAGAAACTGAGGCAAAGCGACTGTGTGTAGGCCCTTCTGCGCTGAGAGGAGGAGGCCGAGTGTATTGTATCCATAACCTGCTGTTATTGCCACACAACACAAGCGGCGGTGGCGGCCCCAGCCACAATGATGGAGCACCCTTCTCCTCCTGAGAAAGAATGTTTGCTTACTATTTCATCATCCCCCGGGGCCACAGGAAAATAAGCCCATCAGTTGTCATTGTGACAGGATAAAAATGGAGCCGTCATATTCTCAGTAACACAATGCAGGCGAAAGAAACGAGAGAGAGGGACGGTGAGAGAGTGCCATCCAGCACCATCACCCTCTCCAGCAAATGAATTATGGGCTGGCTCCTTTCTCACGCAAAGACTATAAGTTAATATTATCTCCTCAGGATAATTATAGCAAAGTTCAATTACTGACACAGCATTAACGTGTGGCCCTGCACCGCAGGTTTTGACACACACCCCTTTTACACATTTATCTTTTCACTCCAACACAGTAAATCTGCATGATGGCAGTGATTTATCTACTAGTGCCCGGTCCCTAACTCTACCACCATTCTTCTTTGCGTACAACGATTGGCCCCAGTCCCTTGAGTCCCCTTGAGCTTAATGTAAGCTTTTCTTTTTACAGCGTGCTCTCAGACCAATTTGTGTCCTCACTTTTGTCTTCCGTGAATGAGGCAGAGGTATGGGATTTTAAATTTACTCCACAAGATGTATGACCCGGTGATTGCTATAAAAGGACGCACATGAACTCCATAGCAAATCCTCTGGGTGCATCATAACAATTGCATTGTGTAGGACCTAAGCTTGTAACAACAATGCTCTCAAACATACATTTCAGACGTTTGTGTGTAAAAATCTTGACACTGACTGCAACTTAAAGGATTGTGTTGTCCTGCCATAGATGTTTTGTTGACTTTGCTAGTATTGAGCTACATTGGTTCTCCTGAAAGAATTGTTTGGATTATTATGAAGTTGGGTTGTCCTCAGGCCAGTTCATTCAAAATTTTGTCTCTGTCTTCCTGTCTACTGCACAACAACAATGGTGATAACCAGCACACAAAAATAAATAAATACATAAATGCATAAATAAATAAATAAATAAATAAATAAATAAATAAATAAATAAATAAATAAATAAATAAATAAATAGATTCAATATTGTACATGTTTTTGGGGTATAGGGGAAACTGGAGTAGCCGAGGAGCACGTAGATAACACGCAAACTCTGCACAGAAAGACCCCAGGTCCGAGGTCCGAACCAGGAACTGAACCCAGGACTTTCTTGCCATGAGGCATCAGTGCTAACCTTTGAGCTGTTGTGCTGCCATAACAAATTTAAACTTGTCACAAAAAGTAAGGGAACTATTTTTTGGTAGATTGTTTATTTTCTGTATCGATGCTGCTTGGCTAAATCTTAAACCGGACCAGATTGGCAGCACCTGGGGGTACCTAGCCTGGTAAAAACCAGACTCTTGTCCTTCACTTTGATTCATACGAGGGTCTGGACTCTCGGCTATAGAGAAGCGATTCTTGCTGGAGGCGTGGTCTCTGCTGAAGTTTACAATGATTGGATCTGTTGGCAGCAAGTGCTAGCTCCACTGTGACGGAGGCTAAGCTAAGAAGCTAACCGGAAATCGCGAGTGCTGTAAACAAACCTACTGAGAGAAGAAAAGTACCGAGCTGAACGATACTACTGTAAATGAGAGCTGCTGCTTTGTCAGACAAATTTAATTTAATTTGGAAGCCTTATCAACACGGACTGGCTTCATTCACTTCCTCAACTGCCTTATGCTATAATAACTAGCAGACACTGCGCAGAAAATCGACGTTGTTCAAAACTCAGCCTTCTGTTTGCTGATTGGCCCAGGTAAAATAAACTACAAGCAGACACTGCACAGAAAATTGATATCGTTCAAAGCCCCTCCTTCTGTTTGCTGATTGGCCCAGGTAAAATAAACTACAAGCAGACACTGCACAGAAAATTGATGTTCTGTTCTCTGATTGGCCCGAACAAAAACTCTCCTGAAGAAATCCTTGTCAATGGGAGAAATCGCAAATGGAGCAATGAAGGAAAACTAGAATTGAGCGGAACTGCATAGGAAGGCAAGGGCCAGGCTAGATGGTACCAGAAGCTCAAAACAAGTCTGAATAGCAACAGCAAAATAAGCTGTTTGTCAGAGAACGTTTGGCTAATTTCTCATGTGTGCAACCCACATACTCAGCTCTACTGCTCATCCTACAATTGCATGATCCTTACAAATGTGGCACCATTTATAAGATAAATTAACAGACTTCCCAACATTATAATATTTATTACAAGAAAGGAATAACATGCCAAACACACATTTCCATACTTTTTTGTGCTAAGTTTATACTGATAGTGCAGATCTTTTGAAAAGGGGACAACACTAACAATTAGTCTGAGCTGGGTCAATGGATCATTGCTGTCTAAAGCTGCAATAAAGAGTTCTGAGAAAAGCATGGACTTAGACTGAACGTTTGAACAAGCAACACCTTACAGATCCTTTCCCCTTGCTCACTGCAGCGCTACGGCCCTCCCTCCACTGCTCCCCCTCCACAGCGAAGCCTGCCGTGATTGTCCAGCCTATGAGCAGCAGGGCCACTAAATGGCAGGTAAACATTTAGAGCTCTCAGAATGATGCAGTTTTCCTGTAATGGTAGGTTGTTTCTCTGGAGCTTTGTGTTTTCACAGATTGTGTCATATTCTACTGTCATGACATAGTGACAGTTAGAACAAGTTACATATTGCTGCTTTAAAACAACTCCAAGGAACTTCACTTACTTTTAGCCCTCATCTAGTCATGGTGATTTAATAGTTTCACACACCATTGTTAACAACCACAAACCTACACTATCCTCACTGTTAATATCTACAAACATCTGCATAAATAATTGCAAAATTGAGTTCATTGTAAAACCTTTTGAATTAGGGTTTGCATGACAGCTGATTACATTTTTAAAGCAATTGTTTTAAGATGACCGCATTCTATTTTAGTCCTGGCACAACTCAGACCTGCTGTTAATTTGACTATTTGATTTGAAATGCAGTAACCTACAACAGGTGAAATATTTACTTTTTTATGCCCATTCCACAGAACCTCATTTCAAACATATCCAAATGATTCCTTTAACAACAAAGCTGTAAGATAATAAATCCCATATAACAGGTAGCATAATTGAGATATGTTACTAGATTTACAGGGAGAACCATAAAATCTTTAAGGTTTTAATTCTTTCTTTATTTTTACCATGGATACTGTACATGAAAATAAAGGCATAATTATGGGAATTTAAAGTAAGAGTTTAGATTCTAAACTTAATTCAAACATTATGCAGTATTTAGTTTTAATATATTTTATTCAGTAATTGTATTTTTCTAACCAATACATACAGTTTGGTTGAGTAAAATATAGAAATTATCAAAAAAGGCAATCCTAAATTAAGAAATTTGGACCTACAATGACGTCACATACCCACATCAGCTATAGAGTGCTAACATCCTCCAGCCTTATCATTCCTATCAACCAATGACTGTTCAAAGATGTCACCATCTTTCCTGTACAGCTTTACATTTGTGGGAGATTACATCTAAAAGATTAAAATAGAAATATCAAACGAGGAAGCATATATTAGAGAACAATATGTAAGTCAGCCATTTTTATATCACAAAAACTCTTACTACCAGTGTGACATTTGATCTAGAGAATATTATATCCCATGCTCAGTAGCGGGCTATTTGCATAAGAATTGACTGTCTGCCTACTAAGCATCGTCCTGCTTAAAAACTCAGCTCCAAATGTGTGTCATGAATATGAACATCTAAATCAAGTCAGAGTCTTAGCCTCATATTCAGCAACAATTATTTGGCCGAACCATGATAGTCACTTTCAAACAAATCAAATTTCATTTTTATGAAACACATGTTAGCGAGGTGTACACTTTCAGTAATTATTCTGTAAACTCAACCCCATATTTTTATGCAAATGTGTTAGATAGTGACAAGTGAAATATGAAATCCAATTTGTTGGTTATGAAACACATGTAGGGAAGAAATGTGTACACTAATTATTTCTGGGGCATCTTTGCTCCCTCCCTTTCCACCCGCCCCATACACAAACTGAACTGGATATTACATTTGCTTAAAACTCAATCATGAAAAATGAAGACTCGATTTGAAAAATTTTAATAAAGATAAGTTGCTTCTATCATTGAATCAGGGAATGCTAATCGGTGCTTTCATTCGGGCGGTGGCAGATAATGTCACTCTATCTCGGGGCTCTTATTTTGCAATAAAGCATTTACATTCTAATGATTTTATTATAGCTTATACAGGCTGTCAGCGACAGAGCAACCGAGCCGCAGCCCCTTCCTCCCAGGCTTCCCCATTCAAATCGCTGGCAAATTGTATCAGCTATCAGCTCATAGTGCTTTTATCAAGCTGGCCCAGTGGCAAGCCAGGGCCCACCACAATGAGATGACTATTGCTTGAAGAGTCTGTATTTAATCATTTCTGCTTGCTGGTATTGTTCTGCTTACAGTGCATAAATAAGTGCTTCAAATAACCCTGAAGTGCCACTGACAATGAAACAAAGTATCTGTCTTATTTATCTTCCTTGCATTCTTCACTGCACCCATTTTTATATACATATATATTTATATATACACGTATATAGTTTTTTTTAATCTTTTTTTTATTCCCACCACTTTCTTTATTTGCTTCTGGCAATGTTTTATATTCCCTCACCTATCATCTTGGAACAGTTTGAAATTACTCAGTGATGACTGGGAAGCTTTTGAGATCTAGATAACCAAAAAGCAGGTTTGAACGGTTAAAAAAAAACATTTGGTCTTCTGACAACTCCATTACAGAGGAGGAAAAACCTGAGCTGGACCTGCCTGGGCCATTTCTGCTGGAACTAAGAAGTGAAGAATGTATTTTACTTTACAAGACTGTAAATTAAAATATTTAAATCCGAAAATAAAAATAGGGCATTTTGTATCATCAAAAAAACAGACCCCCCTCCCCCCACACACAAAATGCATATTCATATATAAATAAATTAAAATAAGGTGAATGCAATGATATTTATTTATGAATAGTACAGTTGCCTCCAAGTTACACAGGTGAAGAAAAAAAACTAATTTGCATGATGTAAAAAAAATTAAGGGAAATGTCTAAAGGACACTGGAGAAAATATAAGGATCTATTTGACGTCATAATATTGCCTCTGGTCCCATCTACACCATTATGTTTTTTTTAATGGAGAACTTTTTCTACAATAACATTAAAAACTTTGTCCACACAATTTGACCAAAATCACTGAAATAGTCAATTTGCACTTCTATGTACTAAGATTGGTCACAATGATGACATGTGAAAAATCAGTGAAAGATAATTTTTTTTAGAATAAGCAATTGTTTGATCTATTTTATTGCTAATTAGAATTTTTTTTCAGTTATTAATATTTTTAACACATTATCAATGTTCGGTGGTGACAGGATCAGGATACTTTTAAAAAATCATACATATTTTTTTCTTGTTGCTGTGGTTTCTGCAGCCCAAAGTAATAGTGTGAATGTGCGCAGGCTGCCATGTCATTGTTTCAGCTATGCTTCATAACGTGAGATCCACCAAAAACACATTTAGTAAAATCATCCACTTTAGAAAACTTGTAAAAATGTGTTTTGTTTGTTTGTTTATTTTTCTCATCAAAAATTTAGTTTGAATAAAAGTTGCAAACCTAACCTAAACTCGGAGTGTTGAGAGAATATTATACTTTTTTTTTTTTTTACAGAAGTTGATGCTTTATAATTTGTTATAACACTGAATAAAACAAACATGAAATTTTGTAACTTTGGGAACATATTTTTTAGCTTTTTCAGCTTTTCATAAAGGCAGACATTGCATTGTGTTCTTTACCCTCCTGTATAACAGAATCCTGTGCACGAAAAAAAAAATAAAGGAAAAATAGTTTTAGAACATGTTTTTTCTGCATTGTGCACAATGTGATAATAGTGCGACTATGACTGCACTAAATTTTAGCAAAAGTAAAAATAAGTAGAAGGAATGACTTTTAAGGGGTGACATGATATATTTTCAAGGCACATAGTTCAGTTCTATAAAGTAACTCTTACCTTCAGTTGTTATGAAGATACTGTATATCAAAAGTAAATTTGACTTTACATCATAGTCTAACTAAATGCCTTGAAAGTTACTTCTCTCTCGTTAAGAACCTTCTACTGTTTGTGATACTTCAGCACATTTTAACAACGGTGACTTGGGGGAGGGGTGATCTATGGGGTGGGGGCTCGGCTTCAGACTGAGCTCCAGGGAGGATCTTTGTGTAAATAGGCGGTGCTTTGTACCAGCAAGTGTTTAGGCAGCTCCACGTGGCTACCACAGGAGATTCAATCATTTCTCAAACGTGCATGAATGAGTCAAAGCAACACTCAGTGTATGTTTTTGATGAGGGAATGACATTATAGCACAATTTGAAGCTAAAACCATTTTTTTGCATAATACCACCCCCACCAAAAAAAAAAAAAAAAAAAAAAAAACCACAGATACAGTATGCTTTTATATATAATTTATTTACCTGATGAAAGTTATGCATTTTGATGCTAATTTGTGCAAAACTTTTAGACATACAAAATAAGGCTGAGATAGCTTTTGCATTTAAGGCTATCACATTTTGAGCAGTGGCCTCCCTTTGAAGTTAATATATATCAAAATTGGTTTGGAAGATGTGAAAAGAAGCATCACTGACTTTTATGTGCTAGATAGATAAAAATGTATGTTTCAACATTTTCAACTAAGTCCGCCTTACAAACAACAACTCCTGTTTAAATTCAAGTTTGGAAAGCACAGTGCAGTGTTGTGGCACAATATAAATGACATTACTAAAGGATTTTGTGTTCATGTAGAAGGGTTGTTTCATTATAATTTGACCATTTTCTGTTTGTTTGTTCCTTTATAGGAGGCCATCTCTGAAACCAAAATGTGTAAATCTCTAGGTTTATAGAAATAATTGCATATTATAGAGGTTATGCATATGTGTGCAGTTCTGTTGTAACAAGACACACTTGTAATATTAAGCAATAACAATAAAGCATGAAATATGAATTGTGACAGTGTTTTGGCTTGGTTTATACTTAGAGAAATAAAATGTTTTTTTAAAGAAATCATCAAATTGGGACAACTCATTTTTGCTACTAATTAACAAGAAAATGTCCCATTGTAGTAAGAAACATGCATATTAGTCAGTGCTTTTTCTATGCTTCTGCTGTCAAACATCCTGCAGTGTTTCTTCTTGGTCTATATTTTGTATCCTAATATAGGGTAGTGTCATAATGTGGTTATGATATCATCAGTGAAATTTAACCTTAGTAAACCGTGATGATGCAATGGTATCACCTATGTTTTTACATAGTTTTCATGCGTGTTTAAATTCACTGTCTGGCTAGTCTTCCCTGTTCGAGGTGTACCTGTATCCTTAACAGAGCAGTATTGTATTCCAAGTTTAACGAGAGCTCTTTGAACTCACTTCGGAGTTGTCTCAACTAACCCAGGGGCAGGTTTTGTCACCATTGCTTCATGTATCAACACAAGATAGAGAATGCCTCAGAGGGACTTTGACTAATTGGGGGGGTTAAACCAGTGTTCATGAATCTCTGGCCTGATCCCTTCAAAATATAATGAATCTGGGTAGGTTTTGAAAGGCCAGGAAACAATTCTTGTGACCTGAGTTGTGAGGCGTTATTCCAGGAGACATGACCGTAAACCCATCCCTCTTCTCCTAAGGCAGTTAAATACCTGCCATTGTGCACCATTGTTCTGTTATTGCTGTTGTCCCTTTTTCTTTCAAGCTCAATTCTTTATTTTGGTGTATATTGTTACTCCAAAGGAGCTCTTTTCTCCTAAAGGCAAACATCAAACTAAGAGACGATATCAGCTCCACAAAAGACCTCCAAACACCATTATGTTTTTTTTTCCTCTCTAAAACACCTTTCTGCCTTTCCTTTTCTTCTCCTTTTTTAAGTTCAAACTTTGGAACAATATTTAAGTTTTTTAAGTTTTACTTTATTATAGTTTAATAAATTATTAATTAAAAAAAAACAAAGATTTCAATATAACAAAAAAGAAACACAAATCTTATAAAATGAAAGTATACAGAAGAAGATAAACATCTTATAAC
>NW_013952420.1:3601120-3603139 GCF_001266775.1 Austrofundulus limnaeus
TATATACGTATATACACATTAGGGGTGCAACAAAACATGTACCCTTATCAAACCATTCAATGCAGTGCTTTAGGTTCAACACACACTTGTATCAAACAACACAGATTTTTTTTATTTATTTTATCAACTTGTCTTCTGAAGATGCTCTGTGTTAAAGGATCAGTGGATCTGTGTTCGACTACTCCACCTAGGACGCATTTTTGAGGCAAATCCACCGAGAAACTTGCTGTTTCAGCAACGTTTAATTAAAAAACTGTACCTTTGAGGTTAAACAAATGTTTATAATTAATTTAAATAAATTACAGGTTAAAAAGGGCATGGACATTTCTCTTTTTTGTTTCGAAAATATATCGAAATGTGAGACTAAATTATTGAACTAAACTGAATTGTGAATTTTCATACATGTGCATGCACATACACATGCACATATATAATTTTACCCCCTCATCAGCATAAAAACAACCTTAACCACTGAAACATCAGCTTGTAGAAATCAAGTTGTGCAGTTTCATGTATTTTCAACAATTTAACTTTTATCATTTTACCAAATAAAATAACGGAATCAGCATTTTTATAACCGCTGTCCAAGTTATTCCACAATCTTATTCCTTGAACTGAGCCACATCTGTGCTTCAAGTTTATTCAAAATTTTGTTTTTTAATTTTGTTTTTTTATTAGAAACATAAATTAAGCATTTTAAGATATTCTTTCTTAATTATACCAGATCATCTTTTTAAATTATTTTTGCGTGGCATTTTGCTTACACAATATATAAAGAAGGCAGATATAATAGGTTAAAGTGCAGTGAAGTCACTGTAAATGTACATGAAACAGTGTTTTGCATACTGTCTTGCCTGTGTCTACATCCTGCTTAGGAACTTGTGCACATTTTAAATTCATATGTCACCCAGTTAAGGCAGAAGTTAATAAATACAACTTAAAAAGCAATATCATAAGTCAACATTTTAGTAGAGAATATTTTTTATTCATTCCAAAGTAAAAAAAAAATACATATAAAATCAGCAGGGAAATTTATATTTGGCACATCAATAGACCAATCCACTCTCCATTCACTCATTGCATTATTCACTGTGTTTTCATTTCCTGCTGATCAGATTGACTGTTTGATGTATTCCTCTAACTTGACACAATGATGCTGATAAAACAGTGGCAAATTTACTCATCCTGGTGACAGACAGCAATTTAGCGGGAAATGAAGTTGTCTTGACGACAATGCTGTATTACATTCACACCTTGGCAAATAACCTAGTTTGAATAATCACAATTCTCTGTTTAAATGATTTCTTATACCCATTTTGACGGAAGCCTTTGATGTGATAATAATAATTCCCTGACTGAGAGAGATGGGTGGTGAGAAAGTGGAAATTATTTCAGTATTAGGATGTCAGTCAATCCTCCGCCATGCATAGTCCCTTTATTAACTGGTAATGATAGAGCTACTACATCCACAACATTGCCTTTAGTGCTTCAGTGTACAATGTATTTGATTTTAAAAAAAGGTTGTGGATGCTTTAATCTTTTTATTAGCTAGTGCAGAATATTCAGTGTTGTTTCTTACCCAGCATCATCCATTTCTTTTGTACCAGTATGGACTGCAAAACAAGTTTTGACATTCAATGCATACAGCCCCAGAAATCTGCCAAACATTTAATTATTTAAAACAACATCACAACAAAAACACTAAATATAAAATACATTTATGTTTAACATGTTAATGTTAGCGACACACACTGCAGACACCTCTTCTACGTTTTTAAAGTGTCTGTTTGTTAGCTCCCTGCATTATTGTTCCATTTATAGTCTGTTTCACATGATACAGTGCCTTAATACATGATTTAAAAAAAGCTTTCACACATTGCATAACTTAGGATAATGGAAAGAGACAAAAAAATCAGAAGCATTAAAATGTGATGCATTAAATAAGACAATAATGAATAAAACAAATATGCATGCAACCACCTCCTACACACACACACACACACACACACACACACACAC
>NW_013952420.1:3603788-3606421 GCF_001266775.1 Austrofundulus limnaeus
TATTCTATTCTATTCTATTCTATTCTATTCTATTCTATTCTATTCTATTCTATTATATTCTATTCTATTCTACTCTATTATATTCTGTTATCTAATTACTAATGGACACTAATTTATGGGCAGTAGTTTACACTTTTAGCTATTTCAGACATCTAGAAATTGGTAGTTACAGAGTATGGAATTTCAACATGGGGATTTTATTTATTTTTTATTGTGACAGATTGACATTTTATGACATCACTTTACTCAGTTTAGTCACAACTTCTCAGTGTGTGAACCCATTCGATGTAATCCCTACAAGCATTAGTACTTCATTTAACGTAGTAGTAGTATCCTGATTATTGATCTGCTGTAGCTTCATTAGCTGGGAACTGACATGCCAGATTGATGTCTCTTTAAACTAGGTCTTGGTCAGGGATACCTGGGGAATCACACTATTGACTCTGGACTGTTTGTGTTGCTACGCCTCTGGAGGCTTTGTGTTAGCTTTAATGGGATCCATCAATTCAGCTTGCTCCTTAATAATTATTGTTTTATCAATCAGAAGAGGCTACAACATCTGGAGTTTTTTTTTTTTTTTTCTTGGCCAAAAAAAGTCATTTTCAGATCCAGGAATTTTCAGTGTGAGTTTTTTTTTTTGTTTTGTTTTGTGCTGCTCATTTATCTAAGTCATGACAAGTTCATCCTTTTACATAAACTTAAATAAAATAATGCATAAAAGGAAAAAAAAACTAAGAAAAAAGATTAAAAAATTATAATCAAGAACAAAATCCCCTTATAATTATTTGATATCAAAAACCTGTGCAGTAAACAAGAATAAACATTTTCACACCAAGATTAGTAGTCTTTGATTTAAAGAAAAAATAAAAAAAAAGTCTTTCTGAATGACAAACCATTGATTTTTATACATTTGATGCTGGGACCCTGCTGTTGTTGGTCTTTACATTGTCTTTGATTTTCTTCAGTTTAAAAAAAAAACAGTGACTACAGTAAGTATGAGACACATATAAGCGCAACCGTGCAGACCTTCAGTTTCACCTTGTCAGGTGGGGGAAGGGATGTGGGCCGCTTCAGATGATACTAAAAAGGCATGTGGAAGAAGGAAGGGGATGACGGAGCGATAGAACAAGAAGAGAGAGTGAATTAAGTGTTCTTGGTACATGATGAAAAGAAATGCAAATGTTAAATCCATTGATCAGGTACTTCGCCACAGCCAACCCACCCTTTGCCCCACGCTATATCAATACATTGAAAACATCATTTGTATCAGCAGCTGTTTCTTTAATTAAGATCTGGCTTATATCTGCGGTATTGATCTGTCCCATTACGTTGTCGACATTATCTCGCCAAGTTCACTCAGAAGCTTTTTCACTATTGAAAAGATTTGGATTAGGGGTACAAAGTGCACTGCTGTTTTCTGTCATATAAGCACAGCTGCATCTTTGTTAGATGGTAGAGCAGTGGTTAGTGCGGTCACTTATCAGCAAGAAGACCACATGATTACCTCTAGGCCTGGGGTCTTGCTGCGTGGAGTTTGCATTTCCTCCTTTTGTATGTGTGGGTGTTTCTCCAGGTGCTTCGGTCAGTTCCCACAGACTAAAAACATGCATATTACATTAACTGGTGACTCTAAAGTTGTCCCTATCGTGAGTAAGACCAAATATATTCTTACTCACAATAGGGACAGTTTTGGAGTCACCAATTAACCTAAACTGCATGTTTTTGGTTGTCTGATTCTATTTGCCCCTGTGATATGCTTGTTCAGGGTGTGCTCCACCTCCCGCATAGTGACTTCTGAGGATAGTCTCCATGTGTCCCATGATCATGGAAAAAGTGAAGAAAATGGGTGGATAGTTGGATGGATAGATGAAAGAATAAAATGATGGAATCCAGATGGATGGATGAAATGATCTTTGTTTGATGTCCCAACAAGTTATTCACAGTAAGTGCTACAGAGGAGTATTGACATCCTTTTGCATCACTTAACAAAATTAAACATGTGGGAAAACAGCCACAAGACTGGAACTCTCTTGGGAATCAACCATTTAAATCTATAAATTATGCACTTTGACATTGAGTGCTTTACAACCTTGTGCTTTTACAATGATAATAAAGTAAAATCTTTTGAAACATACATTTAAAAAATACACACAAATTGATACAAAGAAATAATGTAAATCTGACGAATTACTAGGATTTACTTTTACATGTAGCCCTCATTTAAAACTTCAGCTCAATTTAGGTCACATATAGACGAAGCATTTAGTCTTTGTAACTTAATTTATGTCCCATTCAAACTCTAAAATTATTTATGACAGACAACCATTTCTGTATATTATTTAAAAATGTCTCAAAGCTTCAACCGAGACTAACTGAAAACGTTTCACCTTCAGTCTGAAAGTCCAAGAACTTATTTTCACCATTTTTATTTTTTCTTAAGTATTATGTTGTCTCAAAAAAAAGAAATAAAAAAGCACTGTTCAATTTAACGTCAAGAAAGGAGACAATATTATCCGTTTAATATGTTTTTACACGTTTAAATGTAACAAACACATACAAATAACAAAAAGCAAGTTTTGTTTAACTTGTCTTAAAACTGAGCTGTATTGGTTGACAACAAGATGGTTCTACAT
>NW_013952420.1:3606576-3613322 GCF_001266775.1 Austrofundulus limnaeus
AAATAAAACCTTGCAATATTTTGCCAAATTGACAAATTTAGCTCATTTTATTTTAGCTTTTAGCTTTCATTTTAGCTAATTTTGTCAAAAAAGCACCTAAACAAGACTTTAAATTTTAAAATTTAAAGTCTTGTTTAGGTGCTTTTTCAATCTCAAAATGCTAAATGGGTAAATATGAACTGGAATATTGATTTTACCATAAAAAGTTCTTCAATGTATAACTTAGTGTCCAGATGTTCCTTTGGAAGCAGTCTCATTGCCGTCATGCTGTGTATTATATTTACTTTATCATCATTAAAACTCTATCTCATAGTTATTACAGTGATTTATATTGCCACTGAAAGCTTGAAGATGTATTTTCTATACGTAATCTTTGTTTTACTTTGCTGTCTAATTGAACAATGACATACTTTCTTAGGCTGTGTTATCTTGGTTCAAGTGAAAAATAAATCCACACGTTAGCCGTCTCTGTTTTCCTCTCAACGCCCATTTCTTCAACAACCCCCTCCACATTTTTTTTCTTGCCTTCCTCCAAGGCATCTCCAGAGCTGCCTGTTGTCTCCTCCCCAATCCAGTCCCGCACATGGCATGCATGGTACAGGAGGCATTCCTGAATCCACAATACCTACGGTGCCTCAGGTGAGGTTTGTGAAGAGCCTACCTCCAAAGCATCTGCCTTGCAGGCAGCCATCAACCAGCCTGCTTTCTTCTGAATACCATCAGTCAATCCCACTTGTCTCACTGCGTGAAGCAGTCCAGCATCCACCCACCTGATATAATACAAAACTGCCCCCTCCCTTTCCAAGCCCCTGAAGTGTTAAATTTGTTTCCCCCAATTCCACCCCCCTGTCTACCCCTGCAGGAGTGCCCCACATAACACTCCTGAAAAGCCCCCAAAGAAGAGTATTTATTTATTTTTTTATGGGTGAAAGGATCGGTGGAGGCTTTGCATCTCCATGGGCATTCTGAACAACGCCTGCTTCACTCCGATTGCAACCACCACAAACAAATCCAATAGCCACCGCTAATCTGATCATCTCATCCGCAGCACTTTTCATGCTGGGTTCCTCCCTCAGAACCCCTTGTACTAGTTCCAGTCTGGGAGTGTGTGATAAGACACTGGAAATTTAGTCATCATCTTCTGCGCAAAGGAGCTCAGAGGAGGGATTATGATATTCCTATAACCTTACATTGGATATGGACAGGGCCAACTCCAAGTGTGGATCCAATCCTGTACATAGCTGTCTGTCCAGCGCTTTTCTAACAGCCCCATCCGCTGTCTGTTCCCTTTTAAAGGGTGACTTTACAAGATTAGTGCACACTACCATCATCATGTTAGCAGAGATAGCAAGGAGAAAACATAGTGTTTACTCTTGTTGAATATGTTTTTGCAACTCTGATAAGGAGGTCAATAAAAATAAATAATAATTCCATTTTTCTTGTGGATTGGTCCATAAAATGAAAAAGATGTGAGTAAAAAAGGGATATGTTGGCTTTTTTTCTAAATAACACCTTTATGTTTGGCGAATAGAGTAAGGCTTAAACATGAAAAGCAAAAAAGTCTTTGTACTTGCTGATTTTCAACATCTGCTTGCTTTTCAAAAAAATAATGAATGAGAAATGACAACTCATTCTCATTTGTCACAGACTTCTGTTTTGCTTACGTGGAAAAATTAAGATTATTTATTTTATCACAAAGATAAGTCCTGGGATGAATTTTTGGCATCTGAGAATGCCAAACAAATCAAAAACACTATGTCCTCATCTTTCAAGCCTGTGTCTGGTTTATTTTGGAAGCAGCTTGTGCATGCTGCAAAATTAATGTATATACAGCTTTATTCAGTACAACCTTTGGCAGGTCATTAATATACGGTTTCTGCAGTGTGCCCTTTTGCTGTTATTTTTCTTTATTAAAATCTTTCTTTATCCTTTGGTTGAACCCACAGGAGCAACTTAAATCATTCCAAACTCTACTTAAGAACTCAAGCTACTGGCATGTGTACAGCTATTTATCCAGACATTTAGACACACTAGAATCACAAAGTTAAAAAAAAGTGTCACTGAAAATCTGGCTTGAGAAATAAAATTAGTTCACAAAATAAATGACACAATTTTTTTTCAGTTTGCTTTTAGTTTAACACTAAACATTCCGTCTTGTAAATAGCTGTTTTGAACCTTCATTTAGAATATTTTTTTCAGATTTTTAATTTTTTCCATCGCATAACAAAGTCAAATCTAAAACTTTATTTTTATTTTTATTTAACCAGGCAAATCCCATTGAGATCACAGATCACTTTTTCAAGGGAGGCCTGGGGCTGAGTGCAACCTATTGCACATGTTTTGGGCTGGGAGATCAACTGGAGTACCTGGAGAAAACCCATGCAAGCACGAGGAGAACATGCAAACTCCACACAGAATGACACCAGGTCCGAATGGGGCTCAAACCCAGGACCTTCTAGCTGTGAGGCATCAGTGCTAACCATTGACAAGCAAACAAACAAAAAAAGTTTATTTGTTGCAAAATGACACTTATTCTATCGGAAAATAAATAAATAAATAAAAGGAAAAAGAAAAAAAAGGGTCTGGCATTTAATCTCACCTTCCGCATTTCATGCCCAAGTTTGACTAAGATCATCTACCTTTTGAAATCACACAATATCCTCTGCACCATATAGCCTCATGTAGTAACATAGCAGGCTGAGAAACCCACAGAACAAGTTACCTTCATAAACCATCTGTCCATTTGTTTTCTTCTGCTTATCCAGCGTTGGGTCGCAGGGGCAGCAGCCTAAACAGAGAGACCCAGACTTCCCTCTCCCCAGCCACTTGGGCCAGCTCATCCGGGGGAACTCCAAGGCGTTCCCAGGCCAGCCGAGAAACATAGTCCCTCCAGCGTGTCCTGGGTCTTCCTCTGGGCCTCCTCCCAGTGGGATGTGCCCAGAACACCTCACCAGGGAGACGTCCAGGAGACATCCTAACCAGATGCCCGAGCCACCTCAACTGGCTTCTCTCGACATGGAGGAGCAGCGGCTCTACTCTGAGTCCCTCCTGAAAGACCGAGCTTCATAAACCCGAGTGACTAAATCAACTAAACCCTTATAAAAATATATCAAAAATTATTTTAATTTCTCATTTGTGGCACCCCATAGACGACAGTGCTCTTAGTTCTTGCCTATACCACCTATGCCATGAGCCCTGGTTGAAGTACAAAAAATGATTTTCAGCATACTAAACTTTAGGTCAAGATTTGTTATATTCACTGAGTCATAGCCAGTTTGCTTCAGCTAAATTTGATTTGTTGTGGTAGCCATCTTGAATTAGTCCAAATTGTTGATGTGTAATAACCACATTTTTTTTGAAAGAAATATCTTCCTCAACGTGGAGCATTCTGAGCATGTGTTGGGGATGTTTCTCAGCTATTATTAAACATTTTTTAACAATATCTGAAAAATTCACTGAGTTATACCAATGTACAGTATGTGTTTGACATTGGATTGACTTTAAATGGTAATCAGTATATGTGCATACAGTTGTCACCCCAAGGGGGGAATAAACATTTCCTCCTGTCTTTGACCCTGGTCTCAGGTGCTCCTTTCATTTTTGTAAAACTTTTACTGAGAAATCTTTTATTTTGAAAAGAGAACATAATTTGATTTGACCTGAGGCAGATTTCTGGAGAAGCTGAAAAATCAAAACACTGGAAGTTTTAATGGAACTAAGGAACCTGACCAGAGTTTCTTGCTGACCTGGGTGAATACTTCCTAAATGCTTGACCCTGACAGAGAAGACACCTCCTGATAGAGGCTGAAAGTTTTGATTAGTGTACCGGTGTCCGGCTGACACAACCAAGAGGCGCAAGTGTTCATTCTGGTTTTCTCACATATTGATAAAAAAAAGTTAGGGCTAACATCCTCTTTCCTTCTATTTCTTGACTTTTGCATTGCCATCTATGTTTAATGTACCTGCAAACATCTGGTTTATTAAGACCTAAAACCTGAAGTACTGCTGTTTCTGTTAAAGTTGTCAAATTGACGATTAATTAGTGCGGATGCGTACAGATTGTTATTGATGTTAAAGCTCTTAACAAAATTTGATTATCCACAATAAGCTGTATATTAGTGATTTATTTTGATTTTAAAAATAAATGATCTCGGTTATTGCTAGATCAGCTTGAATTCACTGACTAAAATCGGTCTTATTTGTGTGGTCTCACATTTACACAAAGAAGCTGTTTGTTTCCTTAAACAGAAGAACCAGTGCATTTCCTTATAATAAAGTTTGTTATAAGAAGTGTCACTACACAATGGTTTCATTTTGAAAGTACTTTCAAAATCTGTTCTCTGGGTTATGAGCTATTTTGCTAGCATAACAAACAAAGGAACACACAAATAGACAGTGGTGGGCAGCACTAATCCAAAATTTAGCTCCGCAATTTCTAAAGCACTTATGCTATAGAAAAACTAGCAGAAGCCAATTTTAAAGCACAAGTTCAATTTGACACTTAGTATCTGACAATAATGCATGTACAATATATGCACAACACAGCCAACTAGCAGTGTAAGAATTCTTTTACAGCTTAATCCCACAACTGCCGATTGCTGGGGATGCGATTTCCTGAAACAGAACTTTGGCTCCTGGTGTAAAAATTAAAAAGTTGTTGAGGATTGCTAGTTCGGCTGCTTCTTTGTCTTTTTCTTTTGTTTGTTGTAGATTTTTCATTAAAGAAGCATCAATAAAGTAATTTTAAAACTGTTTATTGGAAAACTGAAGCGATGCATTCTGGGTACATGACGGATTTGATTTGTGACGGGAAAATAAAGCACGGAGTTCTGGAAACTATCTTCACTTCAAAATAAGAGTTTGGATTTTAAAGTTTTCCATGTTGTTGCTCCACCTTACCACTAGATGTCTTCATCAGCATAACATCTTTARATCATTTCTGAGTCTAACCCCGTTCGCCGATTGCTTCGACCAATTACGTCAAGTACTGAGCTCCAATGTTTAAACTTTAATTTTTTTAAAAGGAGCTCCAATTCTAAAGTAAAATAAATCAATACATACAAAATTTTAGTATGGATTACAAATGTTAGCTGTTTTTGCTGTGACAGGGAGTTCTAAACATTGCCTTCCTGCTACATAAGCAGACACAAAGCATTGTGGGAAATGAGAACCTTGACCGAAAGCAACAGTAAGCAAGGATGTATACCTTTCCAATAAGTGTGTTTATCTGGGAGGAGTGCTGTTGGATAGATCACGTGTGTTGTGATTCATTGACAGCCTTACCTTCCGCTGTTCAAGATAATGATGACTGGTAGATAATTTGTCATTAGCAGTATTGTATTTTAATTTTAGAAAGCACAAGTCTGCTTATGAATTTAAAAAAAAACAGTAAGACCGCTAAAGCGCAAACAAAATTTATAGGTCCGCAATTAGCAGATTTGCGCTTTAGTGGGCTGGTGCCCACCACTGCAAATAGACACAGGCAAAAGCACAATTGCCAACTGATCTACAGATGGCGATATTTACTGCAGTTATGATACATACAGACATGTCCAGTTTTTCCAGAAGCATGAGGAATTACTTGACACATACCATTGTGCTCAAAACAAAGTTCCTCTGTAAGACATGAAAGGTGGGACCAATAACTGAAACAAACATGTGTTTGCTATTGTCCATCTTGGAATCTTGATTAGAATCTTTAGTGCATCTCGGAATGCTTTCTGATAGTTTGTCCCATTTTGACTTTACTGTGATTACACCACTAATCCGATTTTTTTAAAATGTAAGCTCTACAGGTTTAAGTTGTCAAAACTATGACAACACTTTCAAAGTCAAACACAAAATGCTCTCCATAATTTGCAAAAAAAAAAACTCTAAGGTCCCCTTCATGAAGAATGAAGACCACAATACGATGTAAAATATCCATCAGAATGTGAATGGTGTAGTACACATCACAGTTCTGTATTTGATTGCTGGCTCCATCAAAACAAATAACATTAATTGAGTTGACATTTGTGTTTACATGGGCATAGAAAATGGAGTTAGATGGATGTCATTATATTGCAGCAACCTTTGTAGACTAACTTTTATCTGGTACACATTGTAGTTTCTGAGTGTTTGGGTAGAAGACCATTGAGTTACCCTTGATCATGAAAATATCTAAAGATGTATCAGTTAGTCCTGTAATACAACTTTGAGTTCAGCATTATAATCATTGGTTCTGTCTCATTTGTTTAGTCACATTTAAAAGCAAACTATAACATATTTTGACAGCAGTCAATATTCTATGTTTGACACATTTAAACACTACATTTTCCTGTCTTCTTCTGTTTCACCCTGCAGTTGCTCTATCTTTCTATAAGCTTAACCCCCCCCCCCCCCCCCCCCACACACACACACACACACACACCACCACCACCAAATTCCTATGATCCAGACCCATTCAAAGTCACATTAAATTAGAGCAGGGCCATCTCACTGACATCCGAAGTGACAGAGATGTCCCAAGCTACAGGAAGCAGCAGTTACAGTTCCAACACCACCAACCCCCAGCCAATCCGGCCCCCGCACTTCCCACATTTCCCATCAATATTTCATTAGGTAACCTTAGAAGCAAAGTGTAAGTCAACACACATGTGCTTAAGTGCCAGTGCACGCATACACAGGCTGTAATCCTCTTTCTCTCTCGCACGCACACGCACACACACACACACACACACACACACACACACACACACACACACACA
>NW_013952420.1:3613344-3623199 GCF_001266775.1 Austrofundulus limnaeus
CACACACACACACACACACACACACACACACACACACACACACACACACACACACACACACACACAAACACACACACATTATTCTTTTTCTCCCTATTGCAACCATACAGGTTTGCTGAGTTTCCGTCTAGCCAGACGTGGCCCCCACCTCCATCAACTCTTCTTCCACCTCCTTCTTGTGGAAGATTTAGCTTCTATTCATTTATCCTCATTCAGGATGACAAAAATCAATCATTTCATTCTCTCTGGATGGCTACCCATTAAGAAAGGGGACAGCAACTGAAATGAAATACACATTTCCCTTAGTCGATCCCCCTCTATGATAGATTTGTGCAGCTACAAATGGGTAGAGGTAAGATTGCTGAAGTCAAAATGGGAGTGTTTGTACTATATGTCTTTTAATCACCCTCATTGCACAGACACCAGAGTGTTGATAATGTCCTTATCTCAAAGTAAAGGCATGGTGAGTTGTCGGCTATGGTAAGTCAACCGTGTTATATAGAAAGAGGCTATGAGTCACTTTTTTCAAAGAGCATTTAACACCTTGTCAAATACTTACTGAGTCTTAGGGGAGGAACACATGCGGCTAACAAAATATGATCTATTTGCACAGAAATTCAGCTTTATTAGACTTTCAAGGAAGAGGGGATTATCCTTTCAGAAGTATATGTTACGAAGCAAAATTTACTGGAAAATAAGTGCTGACTACACCATGAGCTGTTCCCTGAAGTCTTTCATTTGATTTGTAGGAACGTTTTTTTCACCCAGTGGCAGTCTCTTTAAATAATTTGCTACAGTTTACTGCTGGAATACAAGTAGGTAAATTACAATTAAAAAATTAATAAATCAAAATGCATTTTCAAAACCTGCGTAATCACAGAGATTAAAGTTGCACAGATACAACCTATTCTGTCAAATAGCCTTACTTGTACTGTTTGTTTTGATGTTTTTTATTTTTAGCAAACGGTCCACTCATCACATCAATATTCCACCAAGGTGACATTAGTTTCTACCTGGGATTATTCATTGGACAGGGCTTTGAAAAACCAACATTCAACACATTTTATGGATTGAAAGGTAAATATGTTTGGGATGAACCCCTGCAAATAATGTATAAATGTATAATAGTTCTCAAAGAGTTACATGACAGATTTTCAAGTTACAACACTCTCTGTCACATTATTTTCCCATCTTTATGTATTCATGGATTCCTGATCTTCTGAAGCACTGATGCATGAATTTGTCAAAAGCCTGGATTAGATCTAAATTGCTATTGTTAAATGCTTCTGGTGTTGCCATCCATTTTTTTGTAGTGGGAATGTTTCATTTTGCTTTATGCTTGTAATTTATCGGAAAAAAAAACACAAAGAAAAAACATTTAAGGATATCCATACTGAGCACACTCCATTCATCTTATTTATAATATTCATGCCTTACTTTGAAAGGCCACCAAATTCAACTTTGTGGAATGTAATAAAGGCTGCATGAGAAAACTAAATGACAAAGGTAGCAGAAAATTGGCTCAGGCTCACATATGTAATGATTAAGCTGCAGTAATTCTTTTTTTTCCTCTTCCAACAAATGACTGCAGTAGCTGACAAAAGGTGTTGATTCAGAGGGCAAATTAAGCCTCGAACAGGCAAGATAATGTGCCTGTGATCAATTAACACAGACACAAGGTGTACTGGTTTCACTTTGAAATGTTCAGAGCCAGCCAACGGGCCTCTTTGTGTCTTTCAGTTGAACAGCACTAATCATTTCCGTGGCTTGCTTCTTTTGCACGCAGCTCTCCACTCAGTATATGGATTTTGCCTGGGGAAGGACCCCAGGCAACAAACTGATTAGTCAAATGTACTCATAGCAGTCCTACTCTTATTCTAGGACAATGACTTGACATAAAGGTGTACGTGGACTTTCATGTCCAGTGCATTGACATAAATTAGCTGACTTTTTTCACATTTCAGAGGAATGGCTTGCACCAGCCATTTTGTGTGAATAATGTTTGTGATTTGGTTATGTAAATGTATATTTTAATTCTGATTAAATGAATTGAAATCTATTGAAATTCCTACTGCAGTTTAAACATGTCCCTCTTAGCTTAATTGGTTGTTGTAAATTGACCTTATTGATGTGTGTGTCCATGCATTTATGTCTCTGTGTTGACCTTGAGGTGGTAACCTGTTCAATGTGTACTACACTTCTCATTCTGTGATACCTGGGATAAACATCAGCTTTCTCCTCTACCTTAATTGAAGAAACACATCAAAAGGTGTGCAAACTTCACAAAAGGCATATAACTATATGTGCATATAAATAGCAGACTGTATAATAAATAAATAAATGAATCCAATGTCAAAACTTGTCATCTGTTACTCCAGGAACTTTGCCCTGTGTAGATAAGTGGGAAAAAACTTGGTTTACATTTTTACCATTAACCTTAATTGTGTGAATTTTTAGCAATCATTCACATTATTGAGATCCATTTTTCTTCCATACATTTTATTATTTCAACAGTTCATATAGCAAACTGTTCCACTCCCACAGAATTTTCCTGCTATGGCTTTTGGCATTTGTGCAATTTTTACTATTTTAAATATTGAGCTTTTTCTGCCACTTCTTTTCTCATTGAAAATCAATCACTTGTTTCAAAATCTTTCAAACCCTTTACGCTGTTTACAACATTTTACTGTTCATTTCACTTGTTCTGTTTTTTACAGCTTGTTTGTGCAAATTTCAGCTTTGTTCAGCTAATTTGAGCTTTTGTCTGATTATTTATATCTACTAGTTCAAGCTTTATGTGTTCTTTAAGTTTTTTCTGCTAGTTTCAGCCTTTTTTTAGGCTTTTCTGGGTAGCATTTTTTCTGCTAATTTGAGCTTTTTTTCTTTTGTGTTTATTTCAGTTTTTTAATAATGTTTTTTTCTGCTATTTTCAGCTTTTTCAACTACTTTAGCTGATTTAAGCATGTTTTTTTTTGCCTTCACACAGCATTTTTAAAGGAAATGCAATTCCTCTGCAGAAAATAATTTAATTTTATTTTTTTCCTATAAAAAATATGCCTGTTTTCATACATCTGTGTTTGTGCTTTGCTGTAAATTGGTGCTATGAAAATAAAATAAATACAACCAAATTCACTTGAGCATCAGGTTAAACAACTCTAATGTTTGATTATAGTCATTTTGGGCCACCCAGAAATAATTTTAAATGATACTCGTACTTGCAGATATAAATACATTTTTTAGTAGTTTCTGAAAAGACTGAGCTCCACTCCACACCAAATATGTAACATTTAAAATGTTGGAAACGGAGCTACATTACATTTTAAATCCTGGCATATTGCTTAAAAGCTGATTATGGAATGATCTTTTACAGGTTCACACATTTATTGAATTGAGTGTAGGCATTACATACACTAGGTACTGTCAGCTTACTGTCACTGTGTTTTCTTACACGCCAAATGTGTAAGTATTAATCTTGTTTGAGACAGAATATGTTGGCATAACAGCCAGGCTTTGGTGGGAGGCAGATGATGATATATCTATGAAAGTGTGAAGCTGAAGTAATATGATGTAGCTTATAAAAGCTGGCTCCACGGTGAGAGAGTGCCCTAATCCCTCCTCTAAACCAGCCTCTCCATCTCTGAGAGGAGTTGATTTTTTTTACTCGGCTTTGAATCCCCCTCTCTCCTGCGTCTCTTTGGTTTGTCTTGAAGAGAAGGAGATATCTGCCGCTACTATTTTCTTTTAGATTAGCTGACTGATGGGCCTCTTCAAAGCAAATCATTCTCGCCATATGGATCATGGCAGATACAAATCACACCGAGGTGCTGGGGCAGAAGATAGTTCTCATTAAACATCATTGTCTGACAGTGTGTCAGAGCCGAGTCATTTATGTTACAAAGAACCTAAAAAAGTGAGAATTTGCTTTTTTTATTTGAAAATTCTGGATCTAAAACTGGAATGTTGGTTATAATTAGGGTGAAACAGAAAAATAAAGGTCGTGCTTTTGGTAACCGTGGTATTAAGATTAACATAAGCATTGTAATGCGTGATGTGTTCTAACATTACAAAATGTTGATCTTGAGAGGAAAGCAAACAAACCTTTACTTTTCTCACATATATTTGTGTTAACTGCAAGCTAAGTTTTCAGAGAATCTGTTGCCTTGTTTAAATGTAATATATTTATGGGCTCGAATTGTATGATGCCAAATATTATAGTCCTATAATTCTGAGCCCTTCTTGTGCAGAATGAGTCTGAGTTGTTGAGAAAAAAAAACAACAGATGTCATCATTAAAATGAATGTCACCAACCTTATGAGTGAGAGGGAGAATCTGAGAACAGCCTGAAAGATGATGGTCAAGTTAAAAAAATAAAGAGAGAGAGAGAGAGAGAGAGAGAGAGAGAGAGAGAGAGAGAGAGAGAGAGAGAGAGAGAGNAAAGGCACTTGTAGCAACTCTGTGGTAGAGACACAGAGAGAGAGAGAGAGAGAGAGAGAGAGAGAGAGAGAGAGAGAGAGAGAGAGAGAGAGAGAGAGAGAGATAAAATGCATGTCAATTTGTACGAATTGTCTGTAAGTTCATGGGAAAGTTTGTGTATGCTGTTTATGATGAAAGCGTTGAGATGCTGCATTTTGCTTCAATTACTCGCTTCCAGAATCTGACTGTTATACCGAGAAGTAGACATACTGTAAATAAAGACAGTCAAATGGCCAAAAACGTCTGCAAAAACTATGGAGTTTAAATCAGGACAGATTTGTGGACACATAAGCATAACATGTCCTCTGATTTTTTATTTTATTTTATTTTATTTATTTTTGCTGTGTGGACTCCACTGGATAGAACTCCTGTGCAGTGACGTGCACCACAGCATGGGGAGTTTCCCAGGAGCTTGGTGCGATGTGTCTCAGGGTCTATGAAAGGTTTGTGCAAAAACAAATGTCAAACAACTATATGACCACACACTGGCTGCTTGGCTTTCGAAAACTGGAGTAAACTGGGCCCTAAACCCTCGAAATGATCCGTAAGGTCTCAGTTTTGACATTATTGTTCTTCAGCCTTGTCTATAAATTGAAGTCATGCATACTGGAGCATTCACGATTTGTTATAACTGGTATTTCCACCATTATTTAGGTGAATGTGACAAATCTAGTGCAGGACGTTAGCTGCAAATGAGAGCTTGGCACATCACTGAATGTTAATGCTAGGCTAAAATATAGCATAATGTTTGGACAAATTAATCTGTTTTGAGTTACCCATGCTCCTATTTTTTCAGTCTAACCTGAACATTGTTCCTCTGAGGTGTTAATTATGCCTGCTTAAAAAGAAAACAATAATTTTTGTGCAATCCTTAAAATGTCTGAGATGGCTGTAATTTAAAGATTAAAATAACAAATTTGTTTGGATGTATCAATTCACATCATTTGTGCAGTCATTTATTTGTGTGTTTTAATATAGTGCAACTGTTCAATCGGTTGTTATAAATCTAAATATGTCTAAAAGCTGAACGTTGTCTATTGATGTGAAAGTTGTAAATTCCCAAGTTTCTACATACTGTAAGCATGTTTGTTTATTCTAATCAATATTAAAAGCTGTGAAACTAAAAAAATGTAATCACCTATTTTTTTAAATAGATGCTGAACAAAATATTTAATTAAACAAAATAATAAACATGTTCAAGGTGTGTCTACGTTTCTAGATTTTTAAACTTCTAGTTAGTGTGCTTGTCATTTACATCATCACACCACTCTTAATCCGTAGAACAAGGATTACCACTAGGTTGTTTTTAAATTTCTATCAAATATTTCTAAATTTGGATTTTTTAAATTGAGCATCAAATGTGTGTGTTTCCATTTCTGTGTATGTATTCATTCTGTGCATACAGCATCTGTATACAAAGTTTCCTGCTGTGTTTGTGTGTCCGTTGTGTGTACTCAGAAGTGGAGGTCAATCCCTTTGGGCTGTTTAACAGACATCAGTTGGCCTTTCTTCTTCAGGAAATGGATGCAGCTGATTACTATCAGAGGATTCATAAATTCTTTATGGGGAAGTTGAAGTTATAGGGGGCTGATGAATTCAGTCTGTGAGATGGCTCATGCCAAACAGTCGCTCTCCCTCCACCCTGCCACTGCCCATAACCGTTCAGATGAAAAGATGAAGATAGAGTCTGCCTCTTTTTCTTAGTTTTTATCCCTTTGCTTTCTGTATTTGTTTTTCTTTCTGTCATTCTTCTATCTCTATTCTTCCTCTTATAATGTAAAGTTTGACCATATAGCAGGACGCCCAAGAGCAAACTAGTGCTTGTTGACTGTATTTGTATCCAACCTTAGAGTGCTGATAGAATTCATCATAAAAATGTACATAAATAGTAAGATAGACTTCTTTTTAGTCCAATGTTCTAAATCTATCTTGAAATGGAAATTGCAAACAGATAGTTGCTTTTCTGTCCCCCAGAGGCAGTTATTTTTATTTTTATTTTCCTTTTGGCAGATTCATTTTGCATTAAGATTGTGTCTTATCTGCAAATTTGTGAACTTTTACCAAATGTAGTTTGTCCAACAGCTGACGTCCAACATCCTTTTCCACATCAATCACTGTTTTAGTTTCTTTTTTTCAAAGCTGTCTCAAGCCTTGATGTTTCCCCTTTTTTTCCTTCTTTTTCTTCTTCTTCTTTTGCAAATAGATATCCAGAGGCAGCTTGGTTTACTGTCCTTTCTGTCTCCCCCTCAATTTCCAAACACTTTTTCCTTGGGATGTCTTGTGTGGGGTGCTCACTAAACTAAGCCAGTCTGGCTACGCCCAAGCATGCAGAGGAGTTAGCCACCGGTCGGGGCTGTTTACATAAATGAGGACAGTGTGACACCCCAGGGTGTTTCACAGTGGGTACTATTCCTTCAAAAAAGAAGAAGAAGAGAAAAACTCTTTCTGTGTCGCTTGTTCCTCAAAGTCGCTTCCCTTGTAAATAGATTTTGATGGGTATGCTTCCTTCCTTGCTCTCATTTTCTACTACATATAACTCGAACACATAAGTCCCCTTTCCCACTTCAATGCAAGTGTGCACACTAGCAAAAAACTAAAAAAAAGAACACTAAGAATAAATTCACACCACCTACTAGAATATGATCAAAACAAGTGTGGGAACACAAATGAGTCACACAGGCCCGCAGCCTCAAACACTCAAAGATGTATGGATTTTGTATTGCTGATTGGATGACCTTTAACTAGAAAAGTGGAAAGATGAGTCTTTGATGTAAGCTCCCTGCTGTGCATAGGTTTGTGCACATAAATAATCTGGTGTTGTGTTTGCTGGTTGCGGTTCAGATGTAAACTAAAGCCAAATATAAGCATTTCTTTTCCAAAAGTAGCAAAACAGAAATAAAAGCAACAGAAAAAAAAAGCTATAACATAGTAACTATCTTGGTACTTTTATATCTTTCAGTGTGAATTTTGAACTTTTTTTCTGTGAAGCCACAAAGCACTTTCAGTGCTTCATCTGCGTCAAATACATAATCTTTGTTTTATCACAGATTTAAAAGGGTGACAATGTGGAAAACAGGGTTTCTTTTAAAAGGAGGGGGAAGGGTGTTGAAATAACAGCACACACTGACAGCCTCTTTGCACTCTCAGCTCTCTAATGCCAAACAAGAAAGAGGAACAACTCGGCTCAATGTGGCCATGTGTGATGACTGGTGGAGGTCAGATGGGTTAAATGGTATTTGATTAAAATCAGTAGATGGTCAACTGTCACCCTCCCTTTTTTTCACACGTCTTAAACTGCCACACACATGCACACGAAAATTCAGACTCTCATGGTATGGCCTGTTGGGAATAATAATAAAAAAAAACTAGAAGACATTCCCTTTATTTTGCACTCTTTTTTTCCTCTATGTGTGTTTATGAAGAGGGGGTTTCGAAAGCAAATTGGGCTGTGGTGGTTGATGAAGTAAATCCAACCTGTAATGTTTGGCTTGCCACTGTTTATCAAGCCACGGCAAATCCAATTAGCCTGTGGCCGGGCTTCCAACCCTATTAACCTGCTCAGATGTGAGAGCACTCTACAGCTCCTGCCAATATCTCATTTCTTTCAGCCGTTGATAAGATCGGCTCAAGATATTCAGTGGGGTTCACTCTGGCTCCATCTCTGATGCTACAGCTGCCACGGCGGCTTTAAAAACCTCACCCTCCGTCAGATTTCTCCCTCTCTTGCTTTCTCGCGCTCTTATTCTTCTATCTTTCTTTCAATTTCTCCAGCTTTCTGTCTTTCGCCGCCTTACTTGTCACCTGCCTTCTATCTTCCTCAATTTCTCAAGCAAAACCTGCAACTCCTCTTCCACTCTACCCACCACCTCTCTTTCTCTCGCTGCTTATTCAGTCCTCCGTCATGTAGCTACACCGAGACAACAAAACAACTAGGACAGTAACTTTCAGGCCCATGGCTTGTTTCCTCCCAGACAGCGATCAGGGCGCATGCCCCACTGTCTGACAGGAGAGGAAACTGATTTTCCTTATCATGGCCTGCCCACAAAGGGCCAGGCCAGGCCTGCGTGATTAGCATTCCTTGGTGGAGATGTGTCAGCCCTATTTCTATCACAGAGACAGATTGAGGCTTTCACTCAGACTGGCGACTGAGTGACACATGGCCCTGACCGGGGGGACAACATTGTTATTTGAGTTAAGAAATCAATTTGTATCAAATGTACACTGTAATTTATTTGTTGCCTTTGAAGGGAACCTGGCTAAGATAAATGGGAATGGACTTTTTTTTTCTTTTTTTTTCTCCCCTCCCTTCTACCTTACCTTGAGCCTGAACTGATAAAGTTCTTGTGAAGCCCATGATAGTTCTCGGCGTCAGAGTAAAAAGTGACAAACACGTTTAAAGTTGTGCAGTGATCTTTAAATCTCAAAAAGAACACCTTGTCGGACATGATAGAACATTTTTACCTCTTCCCTCCCGTCTGTCAGCTGGGTCTGCTGACATACCGCTTTAGTATTTTTGCTGACATTTCGCTTTATCGCGTACATCTACCGGGGAATGGAGAAGCGATATTTGTCCCTTTTTTAATACTGTTTTTTTTTTCTTCTTCTTTTTTTTTCACTCGATTCACAGCGAGTATCCAAGCTCTGAGATCAAGATGGTCTTTTGGGTTCAGAAAGATTAGTCTTTTATTTTGTGTCATACTTTGAAGCCTGTGAAACAATAATCATATTCTGCTTTGCTTGAAAAGGAACTCTATTTTCCCACTTTTTTTATTCACCTAACATTTAAAAGATCAATGTCTGTCACAAAAATAAACCTTGCTGTAACTCTTTACTATATTTTTGGAAAACAAAAATCACATTTTAATCAACTTTCATTCATTTTTTTATTGAGTCATTTATTTAACATTGTACTAACCTTACTGGTGTTCGTTTTTACATCAGCATCCACATCTTTATGGTGAAAAAACATATTTCAGACAACATGTTGAGTTCCAGCTTACCTCTTAACCAAAGCAGTTGAGCAAATATGAGGGGAAATCTGGTTTCATTTAGTCAGGCTGCATCCCTGCTGGCTAAATCTGAGGAACAAATGTCTTCTGCATCATCGTGTCTCGAGGATTTAACACTCAATTCATCGGGGACCTCTTGGAATGAAAAGCCTCTCAGCACTTCACAATTATTTTACAGATCAGCGCACATTAACTCTTGCAGGTAATTTCAGCTGCAGCCTGGATCTGTGAGCACAAACCTGTGGAAAACAGGATTTTTTTTCACTATAGGTGAGATTACTCAAATGATTTTTTAAATCTTTTTAGATGGTTTAGTGGATGTTTGTATTTTATTTTAATTTTTTGTCACTTCAGTAGAAAACGAAACTAAATA
>NW_013952420.1:3623909-3641729 GCF_001266775.1 Austrofundulus limnaeus
CCCCCCCAGGCCAAAGCCCGACAGGGCCAGAGGCCCCAAGCCCCAGCAGGCAGTCACCAGGCCAGGCCGGCACACACCTCAGCGTTCAGCCCCAGACCCCGGGAACCCCCAGCACGCCGGCGACCAGCTGCACACCCCACCAGGGTGCCGAGTAGCAGCAGGCCCCCAGATAAACCAGCAGGAGGGGCAGCCCAGACCCCAGCCTGACAAATACCCAAACATACACATACACAATCGCACCATCCCACCATCATCCTCACCCCCACTCAATCAAAGACATACATGGACGCCACATTCCACTCATACCCCCGATACACACTCTATACCCCCCAGGTCCAGGACATGCACCCACCCCCTATTGGAGGCAGCACACACCCGAACCCAGGAGGTAGACCCAGGTGGAGAGGAGCAGATAGCCAAGGCCTGTCTCGGGCCGCACCAGGACGCCCGGCCAGCCCCCCGCCACAGAGAAGCCACGCCCATGACCACCCCACCACACCGCCAACGGCCAAGTGCACCCCCCCAGCCGATCACCTCCCGGAACCTGGCTGCCAGGGGGCCACCCACAGGAACCAAGAGCCACACCTCAGGAGACCAAGCAGCACCAGGGAGGATGGAGAGCCAGCCCCGCCCCAGGCAACCGTCCAAGCCCCGAGCCCACCCACAGCCCAGGACCGCACTCAGCGGCCCGCCCTTCTTCAGGACCCCCTCCCCAAATGGCAGTCGTGGAACGGGATGGGAGTAAAGACCCTGACACACACACCCCAACCCCCAAATGTACTGTTGGTGCATGTTGTTCTTTAGAGCAACTAAAAAGGGAAAGAAGAAGAGGCAGAGGCCGGCGTGGTGCCAGTTTCCCCTCCACCACTACTCTAACCCAAAACCGTAAGTGTCTGTATGCAAACCATGGGGGGTGGGCACAGGCACAGGAGGCGAGAGTGGTGCCATCCGGCCACCTATAGCCATGAGTGCCCAGCTTAAGTTCCTATTTGTGAATGTCATGAAAATGTTAAGAGTGAATGTCTAAGATGTACAATAAAATTTGGGGCCCAGGTGGTTATGGCAAATAGAAATATAATATTGTTGCTCTTATAACACAACTGTGCCCCAATAAAAACCCTACATGGGTGAAGTTGAAAGTGAAGAGGATGGAGGTGTGTGGTGAGGGATGGGGAGAATAAGCTGAAGGAGCAAAATGCTCCCACAGGGAGTCAGCTGCCCCGTTGGCCCCAGTAAGCCCTCCCATTCCTCGAAACCCACCCAGGAAGAGCAGCCCAAATACCTCTCCCTCCAGACAAAACGCCAACCCAATTGATCCCCAGACCACGGACTGACGGAGTACCAAAGGCCACCAGAAACCGGGACCAACACTCCACCACCCCCAGAGCCACCCAGACCCCCAAAACCCGACCCCAGCCCCATAGCCGGCCCATCGCACAGAGAGGCCACCGTTCCCCAGCAAGGACGACCTGGCCACGAGCGCCCACCCAACCGCTGACAGAGCAAGGGGGCACCCAGGGCGGGCCCCCGCCACAGGGTGCCAACCAGCCGGCCCAGCACAGCCCCCAGCCACCACCAAAGGCCACCAACCATATCCCCACCCCAGAAAACATAATACACCCACCCCAACATTCGGGCCACTATCAGAACATATAACACAAAGACACCCAGGCTGGGTCGACACCCCCCCAATACCTCCATGTCACGCACCAGCCAACCCTACCCCCCAGCCCATGAGAACTGCAGACCACCATCGCACCAGAGGCCCCCAGCCCAGTGCCGGGCACCAGGGCACACACCGGCCCAGGGCCCGGCAACCCGCCCGCCAGAGCCCAAGCCCCCCTGCCCCACCAGAGCCACAGCCCAGGGGCGGCATGCCCCAAAGCCCCAAGCCCCCCGCGCCCACCCTGGACCCATCCCAGCGCGGCCAGGCAACCGGACCACCGACCCATGACCGCCGCTACAAACTACCCGAGGGCCCACATGCAGCCACCAGAAGACATCCCCCAGAACCACCAAGGCCCTCCCCAGAGCGAGAGCAGTGTCACCCCTGTTCCGGAACCCCCGGCGGCCAGCCCCCAAGAACCCCCCCAGGCCCCAATACACCCCCACCAGCCCCAATACACCACGAGATCCGATCCCAAACTCCCCACCCTCACTATGTGATGAAACTAATCAAAGGAGCCCAAACAGATTTATCTGATGTGGCGGCAGAAGCTGTTTCAAGACTATAATGATCTAAAAGAAGATTTCTCTACTGATTAATGCTAAGATCATTTTTATTTTTCCAATTTAAGAGTATGGTTTTCTTTGCGATGCATAAGGCAGTGGAAATCATATGAGAAGTGTTTTTTTTTTCTCTGTAGTGACATCACCTAAGATAGCCAATAAGCAAACAGACGGAGAGGGTGGAATATAACAATTGGGTGGAATATAACAATTAACAAACAATGAGGCATCATCCACATTTGGACCATATATTCTTGCAATACAGCATTTTTGGCTAAATAAAGAAAATTCTAATATTATATATCTACACTTCGGGTCAATAACTGTATCTAATACTGTGAAGTTGATATTTTTATGTATCAATATTGCTACCCCTCTTGAATTATAACAGGCTGAGAATACATTAGGGAACTCAGGAGATTTAAGATCATCCACAGTTGAATTTAATTTATGAATTTCTTGTAGTAATACAACATCTGCTTTTAATCTTTTAAGCTGGTTAAAAATTCTGTATTTTTTCTGTTTGTTACCGGCCCCATTCACATTCCAAGTGACAAATCTTAAAGTGCCCATTGGTGTACATGTGAAAATAAAATGCGGATGTTCTTAATAAAGCCATGGAGTTATACCTGTGTCTCTAAACAGCTGACCATTAATGAAAAGCTTATCTACGGATATAACAGCCCTTCTGCCTTCGGTGATTGTTTTTCCCCCTGATCGGAAACAGAACGCATCTTCTACCCAGAATCTGTTTTGGAAATTGATCATTTACGCTGAAGTTCGTACTACGCAGCTCCCTGCCTCGGCTCTTCACTTGCTCTTTTTGTTTATAATGCTCAAATTTAGCTACAATTGGCCGTGGTAGTTTGCTAATAGGCTTCTTACCTCCCAGTTGATGTACCCGGTCAAACTTGATCTTGTTCACCGTATCTTGTGGAAGGTTCAGCTTTTTCTCAATGAAGTCACGGACCGATTCCTCCAGGTCCTCCTCCACTTGCTCTGGTATCCCCGAAAAGACGAGGTTGTCCCAGATACTCTGGGCCTGCATGTCCAGGATGGACTCTCTCATCCTTTTTTGCTCTCCGGATAGCTGTGTCATCTCCTCGGTGAGTTCTTTAACCGACTCCCTCAGCTGGTTATTTTCTTTTTCAAGCGAAGTTACCTGTTTTTGGCTAAACTCTAGAGACTCCCTTAGAAGCTGGAATTCCTTCTGGAGAACCTCCACAAGGGCGAGTCGGCCATCCAAGCTAGTTAGTTTCAGCTCAATAGACTCCAGGATATCTGTGAAGCTTGTTTTATCTGGAGATGTAGTGTTGTCGGAGCCCTCAGAACGGTTACATTTCGTTGGTGGGGTGTTAACCGTTGAGCTAGCTGCAGATGTTAGCTTCGGTTTGCCCATAACAATTCTTTCAAAGCACTCATCAACAAAAAACTCCAGACTCTCCAAGGATTCTTCGTCCAGTTTGTTTGTTAAAATGGAAGGTTAATAATGCTTAAGACGAATTAATTTTATGTATGGATATTATGTTTTACCTGAGAGAATTATGTTTACCTGTTTGCCACCATTACTTACGCACAAGTTCTCGCGAGATCTCAGCAGCTGCAGCTCATCCTCTCACCTCTAATTGTTGCTAAAAGCTATTTTATTTTAATTTTTATTTTAATATTTAAAGTGAAATATTTAATGCATTTGCTGGGTTTGAAAGGATAAACAATAAAATATTTTAGGAGACTTAAGGTGTTAAAGGTGATTCATTCTGTTTTTACATCTTGTTCTTTTTCTTCATAAAAAATAAAAATAAAATCATATTTCACATGTTTCATTTGGGAGGACAGAGGAGGATGAAATATGAAAAAGCAGACTGTCCTAATGCTATTAAACATAAGAAATTATTACAATAATAATTGCTTAGCAATTCCCAAAAGCTGGAGGAAGGAAAAAAAATCAGGTGGCTGCCAATCAAACATATTGTAACTCTATGGGCTATTTATCCTCACTTTGCTTTTTTCTTTCTTCTTTTTTTAAGTGGGCTCGATCGCACTGATTTTCAGAATATATATATATACATAGAAATGCAAATCGAGTCAAAAAGATGCACAATTGAAAAAAGATGCTGCACTGCTTCAAAGCTACATACTCTAAAGCTAAACAAGATTAGGAAAATTGAATCATTTCAAAAGCTGTGGGCAGAATGTAAACTGGTTGGTATTCTAATCCTCCGGGGCAGGTGACCAGCTCAGCATGTGTACAAACACACTGTATGAAGAACAAACAGGAGGAGAGCCAGCGACTGTACATCGGCTCATTTGAATGAAATAATACCTTTCCTACCTGAGAAATGAATATGTTTACCAGCTTTGCCTCAGATGTCCTCAGAAGGCTTCTGGCCACAAATATTATTCTAATTTTGGCCTTATTTCCATTCTGGCATTCTCCTGTCACATGTTTGTCATAGGTTTGCATGCCTCCATTTTATGAAGTCATATTTGGTCCTGAATGTGTTTTTTGGTTTTGGATGACAATACTTCATAAAAACAAATTTAAAAATGTTTGAAAACTCATCTAAGAAAAAAATGTGAATAATAATTACATTGATGAAAATCATAACATATAGTACCAAAATACATTTACTTTGTTACAGTACTTAAGTATTTTTGGTCTTTTGTAATTTTATGAATTAAGTTGTTTATTAATAACTTGTGCTTTTATTTTGTTACATTCAAAACTTGAAAATTGGACTTTTATGTCTTTACTTTAAAATGTAACACCTAGTTACACGGTACTAATTTAAACATGACTGAAACTCATGAAGAAAAGAGTTGTTTAGTTAAATTCACTTAACCAAGTTCCAGCATGTCAACTGGTTCCACTGAATCGAATTGAGTAAATTTAAGGGGGTGGATATGCAAAATAAACATTTTTGAGCTTTATATCATGTTATAATGTTATTCCCTCATTAAAAACATACCCAGGGTGTTGCTTTGTCTCATTCATGCATGCTTGAGAAATCCTTGAATCTCCTCTGAAAGCATTGTGGAGCTGTCTAAATACTTGCCGGTACAAAGCACCGCCTATTTACACAAAGCTCCTCCCTGGAGCTCAGTGCCGAGCTCGCGCCTCACAGAGCACCCCTCCCCCAAAGCTTTGTTGTGAGGACGTGCTGAAGTGGGAGTGTCAGAAATGGTAGGAGGTTCTTTAAGAGACATAGGTCAATTTCAAAGCATTTATAGGCTATAATGCAAAGTTCAATTTAATTTTGGTATATGCCACTTTTTCAGAACAATTGAAGGTAACGTGGTTACTTGATTGTGGTACTGAATTGAAATATGTGCCTGGGAAATACATAACATCCCGCACCACCACCTCATTTTTTCCTTTTTTTTCTTTCTTTATTTTTTTTATTTACAAAATTTGGTTTACTGTAAACAGTTATGTTAAATTAATTCAACATTTCTTTTCTTAGAGTTTGTGTAAAAATACTTTTACTTTAAAATTTACCATATTGTGAGCAGACTTTTACTTAAGTACTTTACTTATCAATGATCTTTACCCACGTCATTTTCTGTTAAGGTTTTTTAAACTTTTACTCAATTATTTATTTGAATTACTTTATATACCTCTGTCAGAATAAACCAACAGATGAAGGCTGATAGAGTTTGTATTTTAGTTATTATTATTATTTTCCTGATTACACTCAACAATGTTTTAAACAATGTTTCCTTCTTATTAGGTGTAATATGGTCTGCAGAAGTCATTTACCGAGAATCAACCTAATGACCCTTGAGATACAAGTGTCTTTACCAACTATCACATTTCAACTGTTTATTTTCTCAGAGGTTATCATTTTCCACAAAGGATTGCTTAGAACAGGCTTCACTGTATAGAGGCAGGGTCTTTGGTAACATATTACCACACATATGGCATCTTTAAAACATTTAATGTATACAGACTTATCGGCTGTATTCTGGCTGACCTTTATGCCGCGTTCTCAAGGCTCAACTCTATATTTGTCATATCAACAGCATAGTGATACTCTTTCCATGCTGCTCTCAAATGACATCGTGGGAAAAATATCTTGGATCAACACTGGAGTTAAGGTGCATTTTGGACACAGACATGTGGGCCGATGCACACGAGTGGAGTGAAGTGATGTCGGTTTGGATGACATTAATGTTCAGATGAAGAAAAGCACAAAGCAGGTTTTCTATTGTTCATTGTGGGAAAAGATGCCACATAGCATTTTAGTTGTCACTTTTCATTCTGTTTTATTTTCTTCTCTGCTTTTCACAGCTCTTCATAGATAGATTGCGTACATTTATAAATAAAATGCACAAATCTCCCAAGACCCTCAAAATAACACACAGTTACCATATTTATCATGTTAACTTTATGAACTTACTATTAAATCCTGAGGTAACAAACAACTATTTCCTTAAAATAAATAATTTACATGTCACGAGGTGGTGTTGTGTGAAACATTTATGAAAAGTTAGTGTCTTACCTGTTGCAGATAGCTATTTGAATGACCTCAGTTTGAAGACACCATTTTTTTTCTGATTGGATTAAAAATCAAACTAGTTGGAAAGCTGCTGCCATCTTAAAACAACTCTAGTCTCAATAAACATGCAGACACTATTTTGTAAACATTTACAGAGTTGCCAGTTTTTACATTACACAATTATTCCAGCAGAAATGTTATGATGTTCCTGCTAAAAATGTCCCAGGCTGCAACAGAAGTGCTGCAGTTTTGTGTTTGCAAACAATCATTTTTTTGTACAAATAACTGTATGGCTACGTTCACACTGCAGGCAAATCCGACCCAAATCCGATTTTTTCGACCCATCTGACTCATATCCGATTTTTTTATGACAGTCTGAACGTGACAAATCCAATTTTTTCTAATCCGACCCAGGCCGTTTCAGTATGTGGTTTTAAATCGGATATATATCTGATGTTTTCAAAGTGACTGCAGTGTGAACGCTCATGTCACATTCATCTGACTTTTTCATCAGTGAGGAGGGGCTGAAGGATCGATAAGACACTAAGCTCAAGTCTCGCTGTTTAAATCTGTAGCTCCGTGTGTTTACAGCTCCAAAACACAAGTCCAGTTGCTTCATCTTTTTACTTTTCATTTTCCACGTAGATAGTATGATAATAACGATGTCCAGCCTGGGTCGCGGAGAGTATCGATCCTAAAGTTCGATACTCGGTCGATACTTTTTTCCAACTCGTAGTTTCGTCAAAAAAAAAAAAAAAGGCTTCACTGGAGCATCCCGGTCAGAGGCAGGTTCAGATATAATCACTGAACTAAAGAAGCATGTTAGATAATTATTTAATCGGCTCTGATTAAACAACAACTTCCGATTCGATGTGCAAAATGTAGCATCCATGCTAGCTCTGTAAACAAACAAGCCGGCTGATGAGACGTCACGTCTTTTACTGCGCATGCGTGTCACATCATTATTGTTTACTTGTGGTGTTTTTAACACCTTTAGTAGTACAAAGTTATATGCAAATTAGTTTAAGACAAAATAAACTATATGTGTTATTGATATTCCCATTTATTTTTAAAGAGTGACATGAATTGCTCTGGAAAATATCTCAATTTATGACCAGTCTGTTGACAATTATAAAATGATCACAGATCAATAGTAGTACATCAATGCATATCACTAAATAAAAGAGACTGTGTATTTGGAATTAAACCTCATATTTTTGGAAATAATCCTAAGTAAATGTTCAGCATCGGGTTCCAAAATGACAGAAATTCTTGAAGACAGAAAATCCATGTGTTCGCAATCTGTTTTTCAACCATGTGATTCCAACCTGTTACACAACTGCTGCCTCAGCTGTGGCCAAAATTCTAATTTGTATTTTATTTTTAAAAACACAAACCAATTTAGATAAGCAAATTGTACATGCAGTTGCTTATAGGCATGCATATTTACATACAGGGCTTTTCACAAACATGTACACTCAGGATAACTAAATGTTTTATGATTATTTCATTGCTTCTTGGATCCCATTAAAAAATCTGGCAGTATGAAGATTTGGAAAAGAGAAAACTGGAATACATGAGTGTTATTTCATTTGCTGTAATGAAAATCAGGTAAAAAATCTTACACACAAACAAATAACAGTGACTACATTACCACTGGCAAAGCAAGCAAGGTTAGCGCGCGTTTCATCATCATACTAATAACTTACAAATTTGGTTTCTACAAAATACAAAAAAATAAAATAAAATAAAAATTGAAGAATCTGAAATGAGGAGCTGTTAATAGTAAAGTATAACATATTGCCTG
Organism: Austrofundulus limnaeus; assembly: GCF_001266775.1. NCBI lineage: Eukaryota > Metazoa > Chordata > Actinopteri > Cyprinodontiformes > Rivulidae > Austrofundulus > Austrofundulus limnaeus. The sequence goes on from NW_013952420.1 coordinate 3,632,445, forward strand.
AGAAACATGAAGTGAAAGCCGGGGTCACAGCAGAGTGCCGAATATTAACTGCAGAGATGAGAATGTGTGATAAATCTTGGTGCAAAGTGTCACATTGTGTTTATGGTGTAAAGATTTCATACAGCTTGTTTTCTCCACAGCTTGGACCAGGACAGGCTCCACAGACATGCTAGACTATGGCCTTGATGCTTTGAGTATGTTGTCTTTAACAACCTGGCGAACTAGCTAGCCAAACAACAAACTGCGTGGCGGATTAGGTCACAGCCTTACAGCCTGATCAGTTGTTTTATTGCTGGTTGGCTTGACGCCTCAGAGCCTGACTGGTTGACAAATTGGTTTGCTGGCTGGCTGTCTGAGAGAAGTCGTGTGATATATGATGTGGTTCAGAGTGGTTGCGATTAACGGATTGGCAGAACAGTTGCATTCATTAATAACTCCACCCTACGGGCTGGAACAGACCCATTCTGTCGTCTCTGACTGCGCTCGCATCACTGTTTTTTTTTCTCGTAGTTCTTTAAGAAAAAAAAAGTTTAAAAGCTAGTTTTATGATTTGTAGAGTGACATTTTGAAACGTGTTTACACTTCCATTTGAGACAAAATATCAGCTAAGTTGTGTTTGTGGCAAAAAAAAAAAAAATTCATCAGAGTTGTCATCATCACCACGCCCGGCTGTCAAATCACTTCCCTGCACTGCATACAGATCTTCTTTGAATCGCACCCACTCATTGCTGCAGGGTTTGAAGAATTTAAGTTAATAAACTGGCTCATAAGGGAAGATTAAAGATGGCGTGTAATTTGATTAGCTGAATGGGAACGAGAGAGGCCACAGATGGGAAAATAAGCTTTTCTAGGGCCTTGTTAAAGGAAACAATCCTGTAAAACTGAGTAAAATTCTACTGTGAAAAACTCTGACGAAAGGATTTTTTAAATTATTATTATTTCAGGAGACTGTCGAAAAATTTCTGCAGTACATTTTTTTATATTTTCCACTAAAAATGGCAAACGTTTTTCTGGTTAAGATGTTGGTGCAGAAAGCGAATATTCTGCACCTTGAGCCGCATTACTGTTACTTTTTTTGTTTTGGGTAATGATTGAACCTGACAAATTTATTTCTTCTTTCTTAGTCATGCAAAAGGAAAACATACATGCATAGTGTGAGACTAATTCCATTCTAAGCTTTAGCAATATTGTGTTCTCGGTTGTTCTGTTTAATAAAGTTTCCCTCTTAATACCAAAATAATAAAAAGTCAATGAAATATGAAGAAAAAAAAACATTGTGGACTTCATTCCATGGATATGTTTTTGCTAATTGCATGATTTCAAAATAAATAATAAGAAGAATGTAGATCTGCAGTATTAATGTAAAAAAATAGCTAAACATAAAACAAGGTGATTGTGAACAAACTAAGCCAGACAGTTTTTCACACCATCCTTTTGTTTGGAAATATTTATCTAAAAACTTAAGAAAAAGAAAGAAACCCTGCACCAAGTTCATTCAAATTCTTTCTCTATATGAGCACATTTTCAGTGCCGTCTGACTTCATTCCCTCATCCACATGTGCAGGGAGATCAAGATTAGGTGTCTGCAGAATGAAAACCCAGGAAGCTCACCTGCTCGCCCTTGATATTACGCTGGAAATATAAAATCCATCCCCAGATTTAGACATCTCTCGCCACCAAAAAATAAAAAATAAAAAAAGAAAGAAAAAAGAAAAAAAATCTTTTCTGTCTGGAGCTACAGACTGCCTGTCTGAAGCATCGTTCCTTATTGGCTCAAACTAGATGTCTTAGTTATTGGGATGAAGAAATCCCTGTCAGTGGACATTCATGGGAGAATCCCCTACTTTTCTCACTCACAGCGAGGTGAGGTTAATTTATATTTCTCAGACCTGTTCCTTTCTCCTTAGAAATAGATTCAGTTGAAGTGTTGGCGCCGGATTGTTATCGGCGTGCTATCATTCCGCTGGGACAGCCTAGCCATCATCATAAATGGACGTTTTTCTCCGGAATAAAACATATGAATTAAACTTCATAAGCTTATCTGGTCTTTGATATGTAGAAAGCCCAAGGTTTATTTCCACATTAATCCCCACACCCGCCTATTGCTTTGGCTCTTTGATGCATGAAGGTGGGTTTAGAAACTGAAATATTCCAGGTGTATATATAACTGCATGTTTTACCCATTGCTTGAGCTTCAGACCCTCTTTTCTCCCCATCATCTTTTTTTTCTCTCTGTTTTTCTCACTGACACACAGGTTTTCCTGAAGAATTTCATTACAAAAGGTAGCCATATGCATTGAAACACTGCCAGCAAGCAGGGGTCATGTAGCCTGATACTGAATTTCCCTTGCCTTTGTGCGATCTTAATTGTCTGTCATTTCTGTCTGCAGTCCCGTCTATGCGTGCTCCAAATAAAAACCTATGGAAACATGAAAGGAGGAGCAGTGCCCTCACTTTCATCAAGAGATCGCTTACCTGGCCTTGCTGTGGCTACCCCGGGCTTGTGTTACGTACCTCATAAAAGTAGCTCTTGTTTCACCAATGCACTGCCCCATCTGAGCGCTGGACTAATCTGTCAAGCCGAGCTCCCAGGCAAATTCTTCTGCAAGCGTAATAGACACTCTTACAAACTCCACTTTTCCTGCCCCCTCCTCTTGTTTTACACCCCACCACCACCACCACCACCGCATTTTTTTGCGGCGGGATCCCCTCGATGCTCTCTGATGTTGCTGACAGTTGTAGCTGCGGATGCCGTGGCAAATTTATATTGTGCTACTGCATCTGTCATTATTTCAACTGAGGCATTGACCTCCACGCGTCCTCGTCAGAACGTTGCCTCAGTTCTGCAACTCCAAGCAAAACAGATCCCCCCTCAGTTCAGTTGCTCAGAGAGAGTATTCCTGCCATGGAAATCGCTTCCCATTCTTTGATAGTCGGAGCAAAACTTTGACCGGCAGTTGGAAACCTCAAGGGAATTAGGTCACGGAGGGATGGGAGAGACACCGAGGCCTCTGGAGAGTTGGGCAGTGTGTCTATAGCGCTCACTGTACACTGCCAGCACAGCATTTATTCACAGGACTGAGATACTCTGTCAAGCTGTAACCTATCTAGTGTCCTTCATGCTTCATCCTGGCAATCCTTTTGATCTTCCCAACTTTGATCTCAATGTCAGTTTTAAGCCCTTGTTTCCATTATTTAGAAGAAAAAAAATCTTTGTATGTGTGGAAAGTGCTCCATGAAGGACATTATAGCTATGGGAAGTTGCATGGCTGAATGGACTAAAAATATTCATCGCTGTCTTGCTTTTATAGAAGCTGATATAAAACCAGTTCCTTCTCACTAAGTGTTGATGGCATCAAGGCAGACATATGGCCCATAGTGGGACAGAAAGAGTGACAACCTTTCTGTTTTTTTGATGGCTTGTGCCAGTTACTGGACCACGAACAAAGAGAGACAGTCACCGTATTGAGTTTATTACCCTTAAATCAGACTCGAATGATCGCACCCTCCATAGGCGAAATACAAGACAGTCATGGTATTTTAAGCAGATTTCCTCTTAAAGAGGAGGAGAAGTGGGCTTTTCTCCTTTAAAGTGGTCTTATCACCGTGGCTGTTGACTCAGTCGAAAGCCTGACAGCTACAGCCTGCTGAGACACTGAGTGGCTGCGCTGTCTTCTGCTGTTAGCGATAGACAGGCAGGACAGCTTTGCTTCTCTGCTATTCTTTCCTCCATAATCAGGAGTGGCATACATCTTTTGCCATTTTTTATTTATACATCTAATTCTGTTTTGCATGTCAAACTGAAAATTAATAATGCTTATGATACAAACGACTGAGAAAATCCACAATAAACAAACAATATCTCCAACAATAAATAAAGCATTAGCCTCAACACAGTTCCTTACAACAGAGGAAGGACTTTGTTTTAAAACAAATATAGTTTGTATAATCGTGCAATGGTGTATTACGAACACCAGTTACTGGATAATCTCAAATTAGAATTCTGTGCGAGTGATAAACTATTTTCAAAATGTCTAAAACTGCTTTGTTGTCTTTATTATTCTTAACATTGCCAACTTTATTTTGAAAGGTCAAATTGTATTCAAAATTTAGATCAGTTATGTATGCATAAAGAAATTCTCCTCTTGGCCTGGGGTCAATATTCTCTAACAGGCCTCAGTCATGTGAAGTAAACTTGGTCCTGGCATTGTATACAGAGGGGCCTATAATATTCATTATCCTTAACATCACACTGAGTTGAAAATTAGGCTCTCCTCGCATTCCAGCCGAGTTATTAGTCAGCATCATGGTTTATTTGTCCAGAGGTAAGATAAACCAGAAACCTCTGAGCCTCGCCTTGCATTTGCTCCAGACCTGCAGCACTGACTGATTTGTTTGAACAGAGGAAAGTGTTTTCTTATGACAAATAGTCTAATAACCTGAGATAATGCTCACACATATCTTTGCTAACAGATAACACCAAAGCCAAGCTGTAACTAAAACTTACTGGGTCTTTATCCTTTTTCTTTCTTTTATAGGGACTTTGATGTTGAGTTTTCCAACATTTATAACTGATCAGTTATGACTACAATGAGACATAATGCATGGGTGAAACCTATGTGTGACCTTGTGTCTGCAAGCTATACTATGAATAAAAGACAGCTGTTTTGTTTTATTTGTTTTTTTCTGAACAGATATGTCCCAAATGTTCAATTTCTGAAACTATTATTTTTAATCATTTGACAAACACTGATGCATAAATGTGCTGTACTTTACAAAAGTGGTTACCAAATTCATTATAACATAGTATGTTATTTTTATTCGTATAGTTTGTTGGTATTTTACAAACAACTGCTCCCTTCAGCAGGGGTCGCAAACTCACATGATTTCAAAACTGATTTTTATGCTGACCACCAATCTACCCCAGGCCCAATTATACATATTAATATATGTTTGCTGACTTTGATGTTCTATGGCTATATCGTTAGTTGAAGTGACTATGCTGTATCAAGGGTTCAGGAGTATAAAGTACAGTATTCACAGTCAAGATTTTACAAAGTAATATTTTAACAGTGGTTCTAATCAGAAGCTTGAACTTTAATGAAACAGTGAAAAGCTTCCATTAGTGTTTTTAGATACCAAGTTGTTGGTGTGAGTGCTTCAGTTTTAGACAGCAACAAATTGGTCAGCTCTGTTTCTAACAGTTCAGTGCTGACATAAAAAAAGTTTAGTTGTAAAATTAATCCTTACATAGTTAACATTTTTGAAATAAACTAACCAAACAAACAATCCTCATTAAGATACTGGATGTAAGAATATGTAAGAAATACACTTGCAATGTTAAAAAACATAAATAAGCTAATATTTAGTAAAAAGTTATTTTGAAGCTTCTATGTCTTGCAGTTGATAACAAAATAGTTCATTTTGTCTTCATTCTGTCAGGCATGCCAGTCAAAGAGCCTTCAAATATTCTAATGACATTCATTTCCAAGTGTCCTTTTCACCTGCTCCTTGTATACCTGTTTCTACTCAGTAATTAGCCCACCTCTAATTGCTCATCACCTCACTGACTCTGCACTCTGACATCTTGTTTTTCAGATTTCAGTATTAGATCTCTTTGATGATTCACATTAGGCCTGCATTACAGAACGTGTTATAAAAGAATGTCAAAAGTACAAACAAGAGAGACAATTTATGATAAGACAGTTCAGAAACATTAAGGAAAGGTTTGACATAATAGACACATTACAAAGGAATTTAGGAAGCAAACATATACAAATCATAATACGATTTTTGAAAAAAGACAAAATTGTTTAACAGAATTTGAGTTTGATTTTTTGGAGGTTTTTGTATTATTTATTTATTTATTTATTTATTTATTTATTTATTTATTTAGAATAGATAGCTTTGAAAATGTGAAAAGAAATACAATACTAGTAGTAAAAAATATTGATGAAATCATCTTGAACCACACTCCATACCAGTAGGTGGCGGTAATGCACACCTTCATTTTATAGCCAACCACCATTAAACACCACAAGAAGAAAAAGAAGGCCTACATTACACAGCAGCATAATTGTGACAACTTCTGGCCCAATTTTGCCATTCCGACATCCAGATTATTGTGATGGCTCTAAAGATAATCTTAGCAGATATTCCTGCTGTGTGAGGTAAGTTAGGAGTGGTCTAGTCGGCTCTGAAGGACGTCAGGACCACTCGGACCTCAAATCGGGGATGTACAACATGGTTGATTTTTTCGGCCTGTTATCACAGCGTGTGGCGTTCACCTGAGAACAAACAAGCTTGCAGCCTGTTGAATATGATGTGTAGCCAAATTGAAAGTGAGATAACATAAACTTTGGGGAATTCAAAATACAGAAGACATAAAAATCTCACCAGAAAGTCAGTTGGACGTTAAAAGTCATTTTGAATTGTTTTTTTCCTGTGTTAAAAATAGTCCACAAGCGATCAACATTGTTTCTTCCTCATCTCAAATGTTTATTGACTCAGTACTCACGTCTGATCTCTGCAGGTCATGCAAGAGTTTTCCTCTGGTGTCTGAATTGTTGCATTTTGATTTCATGTCTGACACCTGAAGGTTAATGAAAGGAATCTGTCAGTGTGTGGTGCGTTTTCTCTTGCCATGTGGCTGTTCAACACTCACTCTAAGACCAAACCTGGTATAACCATGATGTTTTTTTTATCTTCACGTGTGCTGTCTCTCAGTCTTGGAAAATTGTCTGACGATTTTAAAATCTTGTCGTGTGACGCAGGCCATGGGTCAGCTCAGTTTTGTTTTAAATATGACCCTGTTTTATTTCTTATGTGTTACTAATTTGATTCAGCAAAAAGCTTTTCTCTCCAAATTTCCTGAAACATTTGTTTGCAGTCCAAGCTTTGGTTTTACTTATTTGATTACATGCCATTGGCACATCTCAAGCAAAGAATGAGCAGCTGTTGAGCAATTCACCATTTTTAAGCAACTGGTTGACCAAACAATGAAAACTGAGCTTTTTGAAACTGGGGCTTTAAAGAGACAGCAGCCAAAAATCCAATGTTTCTGACAGGAAAAAAACAAAAACAACAAAAAAAGTATTATGGATTTTTTAAAATTTATTATATAAAGATTTTAACATGTTCACTGTATAATTACAGGTTCTAATGTTCAACACTTTTCAGTGTCTGAGTGTGACAGCAGAGCAACTTTGCATGGATATGTTTTTGACTGATAAAAATGTTGGTACAAATCTACTATGAAATTAAATTATGTTTCAACAAAGAGTTTTCTGTGACTTAAGTCTAAGCATTTTTCATAGTAAGACCACAGATAATGACAGTGAATAAATAAGTAAAATTCAAGGGGTCACACACACACGCACACACACACACACACAAAGCCACATGCTTTGTCAAACAACTCAAACCACCCATGAATTTACCCGTTTGCTTTTGACTGTCTAAATGTTTTTAATTAACTAGGAGTGGTGGTATTCCCTCTGTGACTGCTTACTGCTGTCCTATCTCACTCACTAACTGATGTGTCCTAAAGATGAACTTTGGAGGGGGAAAAAGCATGGTATTAAAAAAAAACATCTTCTTTTTCTTAACCAGAACCAGCCTAAAGTGAGGTGACTTGTGGGTTGCCTGCTGCTGCACAGAAGATTCCCATTAGAGTCATGTTCAATTGTCCCATAATTGTCCCTTTCTTTCTCCCCCAGAAGAAGTTGCTGACATGAGAAATTAGGCAATCAGGATGGCATTAGTGCATGAGTGGAGGACTGAGGCATGGTTATACTATAATGTATATGCCCCATTGGGGGTGCAAATAAGCAGGAAAATACTCAGATCTCCCTTTGAAGTGATGGCTGCTCCCAAATTAAACTCTTAGTCACACTGCTATCAAAAGGATATGGTTGTTAGTGGTGCCCTGCTCCGATCTGAGTGCACTTTTAAATATGTGACAGCTGATTGATGCCCTTTAGGGTGGATCACTGGGAGGACACTTACATATTCCTAAGCTTTAACTGTATGTTTGACATAAAAAAATAAATAAATAGATAAATGAATTTGCAAAAGAAGGAATTTCATTCCACTATTAACAGAGCAGAAATAGGAACTTAATTTAATGTGGTTTTCTGAGAAAATCTTTACATTTGTAAATACCTTGTTTTATATCATGATGATACGAAAGGGGGTTTACATTTTATCTGTAAAAACTCATGTATGAGTGAAGTAGTTTATCGTGGTTAAAGCCACACTGTCGTCATAGTTTTTCCTTGGAAAAATCTGGCGACCACAGCCGCTGGTACTTTACCATAAATTACATTTTTATTTTTATGTATTTGTTTTTTTCTCAATTAATTAGGACTGAATTTAGAGTAGTCACAATAAACTGTCATTTGTTTCCTTAATGTTGTGGTCACACTACATCACAAGACCAAATGAACAAAAATAAGACATTACAGGATTTTCAAAGATATTGTGTGTTAAATGACTTTTGTCACTACAAAATTGTCAGAAATGTTGCAAAAAAGTTGTTTTCAAGGCAGAAATATGAACAAACAACTTTGTCAAAATGAACTAGGTAACCTAAAGCAGTAGGAAATAAGAAGGGGTAAATAAAGTAGAAAAGTTCCTCCAAACCTCCTGGGGGGCTTCAATGAGATTACCCCAACCAAACAGCCCTCTTCCCCAGCCCCCACAAAAAAAAATTGAATTAGTTTAGCCAACAGAAGGAAGAAATGCTAGAAACTAATGGCAAATAACAAGCTTGTGACAATTCATCAGGCAACTTCACAGAGGGGAGGGCTTCAGTGGAATGCCTGAGACGGGACCTTTTCCCCTGTGCAGTGTTATTCTAACAAACAATGTCAATGAGATGGCATCCTACCTCTCACCAATTTGCATGGTTGTCAGAGGAGTGAAAGCCAGTTTAAAGGTACATCCTTTATGTGCTGGAGAAAGGATTAGGGCCAGCCCCACAAAGAGGCTTTGATTTTCTTGCAAATATGTATAAGAAGTTTGGCTGAGAAGAGTGAGTTTTCAAAGCTGCAACTTTTTCAAAGCGCGTGATTTTTTTTATTATTTTTTCTCCTCTAGTGTGCATGTGAGTGTGCCTTCAAAGAAGAAGAATGTAGAGATAAAATGTTACACAGTGTTTCAGAAAACCTGTTACATAAATTGTACAAATAAGTTTAAACTCTTTTAGTTAATTCTAAAATACTTTGAAACATACATTTCAAAATAAAAGCTGAATCTTTTATTTTAAATCACACACATATATAT